>NW_028228065.1:0-37492 GCF_978045245.1 Mus caroli | reverse complement strand
ATTAAAAATTCACACTGTCGGACACCGAATATGGCTAGAAACCATGAAAAAAGTGGTAAATTAAAAATTCACACTATATTACCTAGAATATGGCAAGAAATACTGAAAAACATGGAAAAATAAAAATTCACATTGAAGGATCTGGAATATGGAAATAAAACCTGAAAATCGTGGAAATGAGAAAATCACACTGTAGGACCCAGAATATGACGAAAAAAACCTGAAAAACGTGGAAAATTAAAAATTCACACTGAAGGACACGATATATGGCAATAAAACCTGAAAAACGAGGAAAATCGAAAACTCACACTGAAGGACCTAGAATATGGCAGAAAACCTGAAAAAAGAAGAAAATTAAAAATTCACACTGAAGGACCCCGAATATGGAGAGAAAAGTTGAAAAAGGTGGAAAATGAGAATAATCACACTGTAGGACCCAAAATTACCAAAAAAAAAATTGAAAAACGGGGAAAATGAGAAAATCACACTGCAGGACCTAGAATATGCCGAGAAACCGTGAAAAACATGAAAATTAAAAATTCACTCTATCGGACACAGAATATGGCGAGAAACCATGAAAAAAGTGGAAAATTAAAAACTCATACTGTAGGACCTGGAATATGGTGAGAAAACCTGAAAAAATTAGAAAATTAAAAACTTCCACTGAAGAACCTAGAATATGGCAAGAAACCCTGAAAAAGGTGAAAAATGAAAAATTCACACTGTAGGACCACGAATTTCTTAAAAACTTGAAAAATGGGGAAAATAAAAAATCACACTGTAGGACCCAGAATATGCGGAGAAACCCGGACAACTTGGGAAATTTAAAATACATGCTTTAGGACACAGAATATGGCTAGAAACCCTGAAAAATGTACAAAATTAAAAACTCACACTGAAGGACCCGGATTATGGCGAAAAAACCTGAAAAAGGTGAAAAATGAGAAAATCACGCTGTAGGACACAGAATTTCGAAAAAACTTGAAAAACGTGGAAAATGAGAAAATTACACTGTAGGAACCAGAATATGCCAAGAAACCCGGAAAAATGTAGAAAAATTAAAATTCACACTGTAGGACGCAGAATATGGAGAGACACCCTGAAAAAAGTAGAAAATTAAAAACTCACACTGAAGGACCCCGAATATGGAAAGAAATCCTGAAAAACATGGAAAATTAAATATTCACACTGTAGGACCCAGAATATGGTGAGAAACACTAAAAAACTTGCAAAATTAAAAATACACGCTGTAGGACCCAGATTATGGCAAGAAACCCTGAAAAACGTTAAAATTTAAAATTCACACTGTCGGACACAGAATATGGCGAGAAACCATGAAAAAAGTGGAAAATTAAAAACTCATACTGTAGGACCTAGAATATGGCGAGAAAACCTGAAAAAATTGGAAAATTAAAAACTTCCACTGAAGAACCTAGAATATGGCAAGAAACCCTGAAAAAGGTGAAAAATGAAAAATTCACACTGTAGGACCACGAATTTCTTAAAAACTTGAAAAATGGGGAAAATAAAAAATCACACTGTAGGACCCAGAATATGCAGAGAAACCCGGACAACTTGGAAAATTTAAAATACACGCTTTAGGACACAGAATATGGCTAGAAACCCTGAAAAATGTACAAAATTAAAAACTCACACTGAAGGACCCGGATTATGGCGAAAAAACCTGAGAAAGATGGAAAATGAGAAAAATCGCACTGTAGGACACAGAATTTCGAAAAAACTTGAAAAACGTGGAAAATGAGAAAATTACACTGTAGGACCCAGAATATAACAAGAAACCCGGAAAAACTCACACTTAAGAACCCAGAATTACGTAAAAACTTGAAAAACGTGGAAAATGAGAAAATCACACGGCAGGACACAAAATATGCCGAGAAATCCTGAAATATGTAAAAATTAAAAATTCACACTTTCGGACACAGAATATGGCGAGAATCCATGAAAAAAGTTGAAAATTAAAAAATCACACTGTATTACTTAGAATATGGCGAGAAATAATGAAAAACGTGGAAAATTAAAAATTCACATTGAAGGACCTGGAATATGGCGAGAAAACCAGAAAAACAAGTAAAATAAAAATGCACACTGAAGGACCCAGAATATGGCGAGAAAACCTGAAAAAGGTGGAAAATGAGAAAATCATACTGTAGGACACAGTAATAGGAAAAAATTGAAAAAAGTGGAAAATGAGAAAATCACACTGTAGGACCCAGAATATGCCGAGAAACCATGAAAAACGTGGAATATTAAAAATATACTCTGTAGGACCCAGAATATGGCAAGAAACACTGAAAAAAGTAGAAAATTAAAAACTCACACTGAAGGACCCCAAATATGGCGAGAAAACCTGAAAAAGGTGGATAATGAGAAAATCACACTGTAGGACCCAGAATTACGAAAAAACTTGAAAAACATGGAAAATGAGAAAATCACACTGCAGGACCCAGAATATGCAGAGAATGCATGAAAAGGTGAAAATTAAAAATTCACACTGTCTGACCCAGATTATGGCGAGATACCATGAAAAAAGTGGAAAATTAAAAATTCACATTGTATTACCCAGAATATGGGGAGAAATACTGAAAAACGTGGAAAATTAAAAATTCACACTGAAGGACCTGGAATACGGCAAGAAAACTTGAAAAAGGTGGAAATGAGAAAATCACAATGTAAGACCCAGAATATGACAAAAAAAAAAACCCTGAAAAACGTGGAAAAATAAAATTCACACTGAAAGACCCTGAATATGGCGAGAAAACTTGAAAAACGAGGGAAATTAAAACTCACATTGAAGGACCCAGAATAGGTGAGAAAAACTGAAAAAAGTAGAAAATTAAAAATTCACACTGAAGGACCCCCGAATATGGAGAGAAACCTTAAAAAATAGAAAATTAAATATTCACACTGAAGGACCCCGAATATGGCGATTAAACCTGAAAAAAATAGAAAATTAAAAACTCACACAGAAGGACCCCAAATATGGTGAGAAAACCTGAAAAAGTGGAAAATGAGAAAATCACACTGTATGACCCAGAATTACATAAAAACTTGAAAAATGTGGAAAATGAGAAAATCACACTGCAGGACCCAGAATATGCCCAGAAACCCTGAAAAACGTGAAAATTAAAAATTCACACTGTCAAACACACAATATGGCGAGAAACCATGAATAAAGTGGAAAATTAAAAATTCACACTGTATTACCCAGAATATGGCGAGAAACACTGAAAAACGGGGAAAATTTAAAATTCACACTGAAGGACCTGGAATATGGCAAGAAAACCTGAAAAACCTGGAAATGAGAAAATCACACTTCAGGACACAGAATATGACAAAAAAACCTGAAAAACGTGGAATATTAAAAATTCACACTGAAGGACATGGAATACGGCAAGAAAACCTGAAAACGTGGAAATGACAAAATCACACTGTAGACCCAGAATATGACGAAAATACATGAAAAACCTAGAAAATTAAAAATTCACACTGAAGGACCCCGAATATGGCGAAGAAATCCAGAAAAACGAGGAAAATTATAAACTCACACTGAAGAACCCAGAATTACGTAAAAACTTGAAAAACGTGGAAAATGAGAAAATCACACTGCAGGACCCAGAATATGCCGAGAAATCCTGAAATATGTAAAAATTAAAAATTCACACTTTCGGACTCAGAATATGGCGAGAATCCATGAAAAAAGGTGAAAATTAAAAAATCACACTGTATTACTTAGAATATGGCGAGAAATACTGAAAAACGTGGAAAATTAAAAATTCACATTGAAGGACCTGGAATATGGCGAGAAAATCAGAAAAACAAGTAAAATAAAAACGCACACTGAAGGACCAAGAATATGGCGAGAAACCCTGAAAAAAGTAGAAAATTAAAAATACACGCTGTAGGACCCAGAATATGGCGAGAAACCCTGAAAAAAGTAGAAAATAAAAAACTTACACTGAAGGACCCCAAATATAGCGAGAAAACCTGAAAAAGGTGGAAAATGAGAAAATCATACTGTAGGACACAGTAATGGGAAAAAATTGAAAAAAGTGGAAAATGAGAAAATCACACTGTAGGACCCAGAATATGCCGAGAAACCATGAAAAACGTGGAATATTAAAAATATACTCTGTAGGACCCCGAATATGGCAAGAAACACTGAAAAAAGTAGAAAATTAAAAACTCACACTGAAGGACACCAAATATGGTGAGAAAACCTGAAAAAGGTGGATAATGAGAAAATCACACTGTAGGACCCAGAATTACGAAAAAACATTAAAAACTTGGAAAATGAGAAAATCACACTGCAGGACCCAGAATTACGAAAAAACTTGAAAAACGTGGAAAATGAGAAAATCACACTTCAGGACCCAGAATATGCAGAGAAACCCTGAAAAGGTGAAAATTAAAAATTCACACTGTCTGACCCAGATTATGGCGAGATACCATGAAAAAATTGGAAAATTAAAAATTCACATTGTATTACCCAGAATATGGGGAGAAATACTGAAAAACGTGGAAAATTAAAAATTCACAATGAAGGACCTGGAATACGGCAAGAAAACCAGAAAAAGGTGGAAATGAGAAAATCACACTGTAAGACCCAGAATATGACGAAAAAACCTGAAAAACGTGGAAAATTAAAAATTCACACTGAAACACCCCGAATAATGCGAGAAAACTTGAAAAACGAGGGAA
Source organism: Mus caroli (assembly GCF_978045245.1). Taxonomy (NCBI): domain Eukaryota; kingdom Metazoa; phylum Chordata; class Mammalia; order Rodentia; family Muridae; genus Mus; species Mus caroli. Next base: position 32,773 of record NW_028228065.1, on the reverse strand, counting down.
ATTAAAAACTCACATTGAAGGACCCAGAATAGGTGAGAAAAACTGAAATAAGTAGAAAATTAAAAATTCACACTGAAGGACCCCCGAATACTGAGAGAAACCTTAAAAAAGTAGAAAATTAAATATTCACACTGAAGGACCCCGAATATGGCGATTAAACCTGAAAAAATAGAAAATTAAAAACTCACAAAGAAGGACCCTAAATATGGCGAGAAAACCTGAAAAAGTGGAAAAAGAGAAAATCATAGTGTAGGACTCAGAATTACATAAAAACTTGAAAAACGAGGAAAATGAGAAAATCACACTGCAGGACCCAGAATATGCCGAGAAACCCTGAAAAGGTGAAAATTAAAAATTCACACTGTCGGACCCAGATTATGGCAAGAAACCATGAAAAAAGTGGAAAATTAAAAATTCACACTGTATTACCCAGAATATGGCAAGAAATACTGAAAAACGTGGGAAATTAAAAATTCACACTGAAGGACCTGGAATACGGCAAGAAAACCTGAAAAACGTGAAAATGACAAAATCATTCTGTAAGACACAGAATATGACCAAAAAACCTGAAAAACGTGGAAAATTAAAAATTCACACTGAAGGACCCCGAATATGGCGAGAAATCCTGAAAAACGAGGAAAATTACAAAACTCACACTGAAGGACCCAGAATTTCGTAAAAACTTGAAAAACGTGGAAAATGAGAAAATCACACTGCAGGACCCAGAATATGCCTAGAAACTCTGAAAAACGTGAAAATTAAAAATTCACACTTTAGGACACAGAATATGGCGAGAATCCATGAAAAGTGGAAAATTAAAAATTCACACTGTATTACTCAGAATATGGCGAGAAATGCTGAAAAACGTGGAAAATTAAAAATTCACACCGAAGGACCTGGAATATGGCGAGAAAACCTGAAAAACAAGTAAAATTAAAAACTCACACTGAAGGACCCAGAATATGGCGAGAAAACCTGAAAAAAGTAGAAAATTAAAAATACACGCTGGAGGACCGAGAATATGGCGAGAAACCCTGAAAAAAGTAGAAAATAAAAAACTTACACTGAAGGACCCCAAATATATGGAGACAACCTGAAAAAGGTGGAAAATGAGAAAATCATACTGTAGAACACAGTAATGTGAAAAAAATTGAAAAAAGTGGAAAATGAGAAAATCACACTGTAGGACCCAGAATATGCTGAGAAACCCTGAAAAACTTGGAAAATTAAAAATAGACGCTGTAGGACCCAGAATATGTCGAGAAACCCTGAAAAATTAGAAAAGTAAAAACTCACACTGAATGACCCCAAATATGGCGAGAAAACCTGAAAAAGGTGGAAAATGAGAAAATGACACTGTAGGACCAGGAATTACCAAAAAATTTTTAAAAAGTGGAAAATGAGAAAATCACACTGCAGGAACCAGAATATGCTGAGAATCCCTGAAAAACGTGAAAATTAAAAATTCACACTGTCGGTCCCAGAATATGGCGAGAAAACAGGAAAAAAGTGGAAAATTAAAAATTCACACTGTATTACCCAGAATATGTCGAGAAATACTGAAAAACGTGGAAAATTAAAAATTCACACTGAAGGACCTGGAATATGGCAAGAAAACCTGAAAAACTTGGAAATGAGGAAATTACACTGTGGGACCAAGAATTTGACCAAAAACCCTGAAAAACGTGGAATATTAAAAATTCACATGAAGGACCCGGAATATGGCAAGAAAACCTGAAAAATGAGGAAAATTAAAAACTCACACTGAAGGACACAGAATAGGTGAGAAAAACTGAAAAAAGTAGAAAATTAACAATTCACACTGAAGGACCCCCGAATATGGCGAGAAAACTTGAAAAAAGTAGAAAATTAAAAACTCACAGTGAAGGACCCCAAATATGGTGAGAAAACCTGAAAATGGTGGAAAATGAGAAAATCACACTGTAGGACCCAGAATTACGAAAAAACTTGAAAAACCTGGAAAATGAGAAAATCACACTGCAGGACCCAGATTATACAGAGAAACCCTGAAAAGATGAAAATTAAAAATTCACACTTTCGGACCCAGATTATGGAGAGAAACCATGAAAAATGTGGAAAATTAAAAATTCACACTGTATTACCCAGAATATAGCGAGAAATACTGAAAAACGTGGAAAATTAAAAATTCACACTGAAGGACCCGGAATACAGCAAGAAAACCTGAAAAAGGTGGAAATGAGAAAATCACACTGTAAGACCCAGAATATGACGAAAAAACCTGAAAAACGTGGAAAATTAAATATTCACACTGAAAGACCCTAAATATGGCGAAAAAACCTGAAAAACGAGGAAAATTAAAAACTCACACTGAAGGACCCAGAATAGGTGAGAAAACCTGAAAAAAGTAAAAAAGGAGGTGATGATTGGTTCCTTCCTATGCTGGTTCTTTTGTGCCTTTTCCTTCCACTATTAGGAAGGTTTGCAATTACTGTTAGCTACTTTTAGAAGAGGCAAAAGTAGGTGTTAGCTGAAAGAAGAGGTCATTAATAAGGGAAGAACTAAATACATTTAGCTTTTTTGTCCACTGCCCCCACAACCACGGCCCCCTGGCTCGTTCCCAGGCTGACTTTAAAATCTCCTTAACCTAGCCTCCGAAGTACTGCCCAAACAGGAGTGAGTGATATCCATGTCACTTCATGTTTTTAGTAACAACCTCACAAAGGCAAATTTATTCTATTCTGGTCTACATGGCAAATTGGTCTGTGATTTAGGGAGTGCTCTGAAAGAAAGAAAAAAAAAAACATATACTTTGAGTCAAAGAACAGCGATTGTTGGGAGAACCTTCCTGGAATAAGCACACGGAAACAACTGAGAGTGGAAGAGAAATGTCAAAGGTGGACCGAAGCCAAGACAGCTCCTGCAAGTCTTTGTAATTTCATTTTATACTTTAAAACCATAAGGTAGGGTGGACAAGCTAGTGTTTAAGTGCTGGCATCAGTCAGCAGGCTGGGAAGGGCACTGGGCCACTGCCTCACCTGGCTCTTTAGGCCTCTCTGGTTCAGGTAGCAAGTGAAGCTGGGCTCTGCAAACAGAGTGCAAGCAACACTTTAGTAAACAACTAAGGAAATCAATAAATTGACACCAAATAATTGTTTTGGTAAAGCTAGTTTTACTTCACTATATTCTGGGAAATGGACTGGTCACTCACTGTGTCTTTGATAACGTATGTCTTGTTAGTGACTCTCCTTTCTTTCCTTTGTCCATCCATCTTTTTCTATTTCCTTCCATTGTCTCCTCCTTACTCCCATCCTCCTTCCTTCTGTTGCACTGAAGAGTGCAGAGTGGCTATTGGCATGGTTTGTGAAGAATTACCCCTAAGAGTACTGCTCCAGGTGTTTGTGTTCTGGCTAGAGTATCAGCTGGCTTTAAACCACAGAGTCATCAACCTGGAGGAGGAAGGGAGAGGAGGTCAAAGGCAGCAATAGAGTCTAAGCTGGAGACAACGGACTCTGTTCTATTTTCTTAATCGATTGTCTTCTAGAGAGCAATTGGCACACAGCTCAAGATGGACTTGATTTCTCTGCCCCTTGCTTTTTCTTTCCCTCTCAACTTCTCCTCCCATTTTCCCAGGCAGGCTTCACATCCAATACACAACCAAGGATGATCTCAACCCCTCCACCCTTTAAAATGTATTAATCATTTAACTTGTTTATATTTCAAGTATTATCCCCCTCCTGCTCTCCCCTCCCTGAGGCCCAACTTTACCCCCTCCCCATCCAGCCACTCCCACCTAATCCCTCTAGTATCCCCCTTCTCTGGGGTATCAAGCCTCAACAGGACCAAGTGCCACCCCTCCAACTGATGCCAGAGAAGGTAGTTCTCTGCTACATAAGTATTTCTAGTCATAAACCCGCCCATGTATACTCCTTTAGTTGGTAGATTACTCCCTGGGAGCTTTGAGGGGGTCTGGTTAATTGATACTGTTGTTCGTCCTGTGGGGTTGCCATCTCCTTCAGCTCCTTCAGCCCTTCCCCTAATTTTTCTATTGGGGTCCCCACACTCAGTCCAATGGTTTCTGTGAGTTTCTCCATCTGTCTTAGTCAGTTGCTGACAGAGGCTCTCAGAGGATACACAGACATACAAGGCTCCTGTCTGTAAGCACATCTTGGCATCAGCAGTAGTGTTGGGGTTTTGTGTCTGTGGGTAGAATACAGTGCTATAGTCTCTGGATGGCCTTTCCTTCAGTCTCTGCTCCATTTTTGTCCCTATATTTCCTTTAGACAGAGACAATTTTCGGTATTTTTTTTAAATGGGTGGGTGTCCCCATCCCTCAACTGAGTCCCATGTCCATCTCCTGGATATAGTCCCTTCAGGCTCCATCTCCCCTGCCGCAGACCTTCTGGGTCCCTGTGTCTGCATGGAAAGGGGTCTCTCGTCGCAGGTGGGCAAAGCGTGGATGAGCGAGTGACAAACAGACACACACACAGGAGAGTTCGTGTGTATAATCTCAATGTAATTTTACAATTCAAGCCTCAGACTTTTTATACAGAAGACAATAAAGAAGTTGGGTGACATACCCACAAGGTACAAATGAGGTAACCGGATGCTTAATGATTCTTACACAGAACAGAGGAATGAAAACACAAAGATCTGAAGGAACTGGGCAGTAAAATAATTGAGACAAAGTTAGCCCTATCTAAGGTCAGCTATAGTCTTAGAAGCCTGGTGTGAGAACTTTTCACTCCTAGGGCAAGGGCTTTCACACCCAAGTCATGGTTCTAACTAGGGAGTTCCGTTCTAGCTAACCATCTTATGAATAATGCAATACTCTAAAATCACACTGTATTACCCAGAATATGGCGAGGAAACCTGAAAAACGTGGAAATGAGAAAATCACACTATTTTTAAGGAAAAATAAAAATTAAATTCAAATTGGCAAGTTTTTTCGTAATTATGGGTGCTTCAGTGTGATTTTCTTTATTTTCCACCTTTTTCATGTTTTCTCCCCATATTTGTGGTCCTACATTTTGAAATTTTTCAAGTTTTTTCGCATATCTTGGTCCTACAGTGTGATTATTCTCATTTTCCAACTTTTTCAGGTTTTCTCGCCATATTCTGGGTCCTTCACTGTGAATTTTTAATTTTCCACTTCTTTCAAGTTTTATGTAATATTATGGGTCCTATGGTGTGATTTTCTCATTTTCCACCTTTTTCAGGTTTTCTCGCCATATTCGGGGTCCTTCAATGTGAGTTTTTAATTTTCTACATTCTTCAGGGTTTCTCAACATATTCTGGGTCCTACAGAGTGTATTTTTAATTTTCCACGTTTTTCAAGGTTTCTCTGCATATTCTGGCTCCTACAGTGTGATTTTCCCATTTCCTCGTTTTTCAGGTTTTCTTGCCATATTCCAGGTCCTTCAGTCTGAATTTTTAATTTTCCACGTTTTTCAGTATTTCTCGCCATATTCTGGGCAATACAGTGTGATTTTCTCATTTTCCACTTGTTTCATGGTTTCTTGCCATATTCTGTGTCTGACAGTGTGAATTTTTTATTTTCACATTTTTCAGTGTTTCTCGGCATATTCTGGGTCTTGCAGTGTGATTTTCTCCTTTTCCACGTTTTTCAAGTTTTTTTGTAATTCTGGGTCCTACAGTGTGATTTTCTCAGTTTCCACCTTTTTCAGGTTAACTCTCCATATTCGGGGTCCTTCAATGTGAGTTTTTAATTTTCTAGTTTTTCAGGGTTTCTCGGCATATTCTGGGTTCTGCAGTGTGATTTTCTCCTTTTCCACGATTTTCAAGTTTTTTCGCTATTCTGTGTCCTACAGTGTGATTATACTCATTTTCCACCTTTTTCAGGTTTTTTGCCATATTCGGTGTCTTTCAGTGTGAGTTTTTAATTTTCTACTTTTTACTGTGTTTCTTGCAATATTCTGGCTCCAAAAAGCATATTTTTATTTTTTCTCGTTTTTCAGGGTTTCTTGGCATATTCTGGGTCCTACAATGTGATTTTCTCATTTTCCACTTTTTTAAAGTTTTTTCGCATTTCTATGTCCTACAGATTGTTTTTCTCATTTTCCACATTTTTCAGGTTTTCTCGCCATATTCTGGGTCCTTCAGTGTGAGTTTTTAATTTTCTACTTATTTCAGGGTTTATTGCCATATTCTGAATCCTACAGCGTGTATTTTTAATTTTCCACGTTTTCAGGGTTTCTGGCATATTCTTGCTCCTACTGTGCGATTTTCCAATTTTTGACTTTTTTCAAGTTTTTTTCCCCAATTCTCCATCCTACAGTGTGATTTTCTCATTTTCCACCTTTTTCAGGTTTTCTCAGCATATTCTGGGTCCTGCAGTGTGAATTTTTAATTTTCCACGTTTTTCAAGGTTTTTTTCCATATTCTGGTCCTATAGTGTGAATTTTTATTTTTCAACATTTTTCAGTGTTTCTCATCATATTCTGGGTCCTACAGTGTGAATTTCTCATTTTCCACCTTTTTCAGGGTTTCTTGCCATATTCTAGGTTCTTCAGTGGGAGTTTTTAATTTTCCATGTTTTTAAGGTTTTTTTTTCTTCATATTCTCAGTCCCACAGTGTGATTTTTTCATTTTCAAACTTTTTCAGGTTTTCTCGGCATATTCTTGTTCCTACAGTGTGAATTTAATTTTCCACATTTTTCAGTGTTTCTCGCCATATTCTGGGTCCCACAGTGTAAAATTTTAATTTTCGTCGTTTTTAAGGTTTTTTTTTTTGGTAATATTCTTGGTCCGACAGTGTGAATTTTTAATTTTCATGATTTTCAGGGTTTCTCGGCATATTCTGGGTCCTGCAGTATGATTTTCTCATTTTCCACGTTTTTCAATTTTTTTTCGTAATTCTGGGTCCTACAGTGTGATTTTCTCATTTTCCACCTTTTTCAACCTTTCAGACCATTTTTCGGGTCCTTCAGTGTGAGTTTGTAATTTTCTACTTTTTTCAGGGTTTCTCGCCGTATTCTGGGTCCTAAACGTTGTATTTTTAATTTTTCACGTTTTCAGGGTTTCTTGGCATATTCTGGGTCCTACAGTGTGATTTTCTCATTTTCGATATTTTCAAGTTTTTTCGTAATTCTGGGTCCTACAGTGTGATTTTCTCATTTTCCACCTTTTTCAGGTTTTCTCGCCATAATTGGGGTTCTTCAGTGTCAGTTTGTAATTTTCTACTTTTTTCAGGGTTTCTTGCCATATTTGGGGTCCTTCAGTGTGAGTTTTTAATTTTCTACTCTTTCAGGGTTTCTCGCCATAAACTGTGTCCTATAGTATGTATTTTTCATTTTCCACGTTTTTCAGGTTTTTTCTTCATATTCTGGGTCCTACACTGTGATTTTCACATTTCCACATTTTCAGGTTTTCTTGCCATATTCCAGGTCCTTCAGTGTGGATTTTTAATTTCCCACGTTTTTCAGTATTTCTCCCCATATTATGGGTAATACAGTGTGAATTTTAATTATCCACTTTTTTTCATGGTTTCTCGCCATATTCTGTGTCCGACAGTGTGAATTTTTAATTTTCACGTTTTTCAGTGTTTCTTGAAATATTCTGGGTCCTGCAGTGTGATTTTCTCATTTTCCACCTTTTTCAGGTTTTCTCCCCATATTTGGGGTCCTTCAGTGTCAGTTTGTATTTTTCTACTTTCTTCAGGGTTTCTCACCATATTCTGGATCCTACAGTGTGATTTTCTCATTTTCCACCTTTTTCAGGTTTTCTCGCCATGTTTGGGCTCCTTCACTGTGAGATTTTAATTTTCTACTTTTTTATTAACTTTTTCTCGCCATATTCTGGGTCCGTTAGTGTGAATTTTTAATTTTCACGTTTTTCACATTTTCTCGGCCTATTCTGGGTCCTGAAATGTGATTTTCTCATTTTCCACCTTTTTCAGGGTTTCTCGCTATATTTGGGGTCCTACAGTGTGAGTTTGTAATTTTGAACTTTTTTCAGGGTTTCTCGCCATATTCTGGGTCCTACAGCATGTATTTTTAATTTTCCACGTTTTCAGGGTTTCTGGGCAAAATCTGGGTCCTACAGTGTGATTATTCTCATTTTCCACCTTTTTCAGGTTTTCTCACCATATTCGGGGTCCTTCAGTGTGAATTTTTAATTTTCTACTTTTTTCAGGTTTTCTCGCCATATTCTGGGTCCTACAGCATGTTTTTTTAATTTTACACGTTTTCAGGGTTTCTGGGCATAATCTGGGTCCTACAGTGTGATTATTCTCATTTTCCACCTTTTTCAGGTTTTCAAACCATATTCGGGGTCTTTCAGTGTGAATTTTTAATTTTCTACTTTTTTCAGGTTTTCTCGCCATATTCTGTGTCCTTCAGTGTGAGTTTTTTTATCTTCCTCCTTTTTCAGGTTTTTCGCCATATTCTGGGTCCTTCCGTGTGATATTTTAATATTTTATCTTTTTCAGTTTTTTTCGTCATATTCTGGGTTATACTGTGTGATTTTCTCATTTCCATGTTTTTTCAGGGTCTCTTGCCGTATTCCAGGTCCTTCATTGTGAATTTTTTCCCACGGTTTTCAGTATTTCTCTCCATATCTGGGTAATGAAGTGTGAATTTTTAATTGTCCAGTCTTTTCATGGTTTCTCACCATATTCTGTGTCCAATAGTGTGAATTTTTAATTTTCAGGTTTTTCATGGTTGTTCGGCATATTCTGGTTTCTGCAGTGTGATTTTCTCATTTTCCACGTTTTTCAAGTTTTTTCGTATTTTGGGTCCTACAAGTGTGATTTTCTCATTTTCGATGTTTTTCATGTTTTTGTAATTCTGGGTAATACAGTGTGATTATTCTCATTTTCTACCTTTTTCATGTTTTCGCGCCATATTCGGGATCCTTCAGTGTGAGTTTTTAATTTTCTACTTTGTTGAGGGTTTCTTGCCATATTCTCAGTGCTACAGAGTGTATTTTTAATTTTCCACGTTTCTCAGGGTTTCTCCCCATATTCTGGATCCTAAAATGTGATTTTCTCATTTACGACGTTTTTCAAGTATTTTCGGAATTCTGGTTCCTACACTGTGATTATTCTCATTTTCCACATTTTTCAGGTTTTCTTGCCATATTTGGGTTCCTTCAGTGTGAGTTTTTAATTTTCTACTTTTATGAGGGTTTCTTGCCATATTCTGGGTACTACAGAGTGTATTATTAATTTTCCACCTTTCTCAGGGTTTCTTGCCATATTCTGGGTCCTACAGTGTCTGTCTGTCTCTCTGTGTGTCTGATCCCCTGGAACTGTAGATGGGCCAGCATATAGTTGCTGGTAGTTGATCCCAGGTTCTCTGGAAGAGGAGACAATGCTGTTATTTGTTGAGCCCTTTCAGTGGCTCCACCTATCTTTAAATTTTTAGAAGTATATGTTAGGCTGTGTTTATGTACATATTATGAAGACCATAAGAGGGATTTAGATTCTGCAGAATCTGACACTCTCTTCTGGAGTGTATGAAGACAACTACAGTGTACTTATATCTAATAAATAAATAAATAAATAAATAAATAAATAAACATTATTTTAAAAGGATAAGAAAGAAAGAAAGACCAGGCAGGCCTGCCCTCCTTATCTCTGTCTGTCTGTCTGTCTGTCTGTCTGATCCCCTGGAACTGGAGATGGGCCACCATACAGTTGCTGGTAGTTGATCCCAGGTTCTCTGGAAGAAGAGACAATGCTGTTAATTGTTGAGCCCTTTCAGTGGCCCCACCCATCTTTAAATTTTTAGAAGTGTATGTGAATCTGTGTTTATGTCCATCATATGCAGACCATAAGAGGGATTTATATTCTCCAGAATCTGACACCCGCTTCTGGAGTGTCTGAAGACAGCTACAGTGTACTTATATCTAATAAATACATAAATAAATAAATAAACATTTTTTTAAAAGGATAAGAAAGAAAGAAAAACCAGGCAGGCCTGCAATCCTTGTCTGTCTGTCTGTATGTATGTCTGTCTGATCCCCTGGAACTGGAGATGGGCCACAATATAGTTGCTGGTAGTTGATCCCAGGTCCTCTGGAATAGGAGACAATGCTGTTAGTTGTTGAGCCCTCTCAGTGGCCCCACCCATCTTTAAATTTTTAGAAGTATATGTGAGGCTGTGTTTATGTACATCATATGCAGACCATAAGAGGGATATAGATTCTCCAGAATCTGACACCCTCTTCTGGAGAGTCTGAAGACAGCTACAGTGTACTTATATCTAATAAATACATAAATAAATAAATAAACATTTTTTTAAAAAGGATAAGAAAGAAAGAAAGACCAGGCAGGCCTGCCATCCATATCTCTGTCTGTCTGTGTGTCTGTCTATCTGATCCCCGGGAACTGGAGATGGGACACCATATAGTTGCTGGTAGTTGATCCAAGGTTCTCTGGAAGAGGAGAAAATGCTCTTAATTGTTGAGCCCTTTCAGTGGCCCCACACTTCTTTAAATATTTAGAAGTATATGTGAGGCCTGTTTATGAACATCATATTCAGATTATAAGAGGATTTAGATTCTCCAGAATCTGACACCCTCTACTGGAGTGTCTGAAGACAGCTACAGTGTACTTATATATAATAAATACATAAATAAATAAATAAATAAATAAATAAATAAATAAATAAACATTTTTAAAAAGGATAAGAAAGAAAGTAAGACCAGGCAGGCCTGCCATCCTTATTTCTGTCTGTCTGTCTGTCTGTCTGTCTGATCCCCTGGAACTGGAGATGGGCCACCATATAGTTGCTGGTAGTTGATCCAAGGTTCTCTGGAAGAGGAGACAATGCTGTTAATTGTTGAGCCCTTTCAGTGGTCCCACACTTCTTTAAATATTTAGAAGTATATATGAGGCTGTGTTTATGTACATCATATTCAGATTATAAGAGGGTTTAGATTCTCCAGAATCTGACACCCTCTACTGGAGTGTCTGAATACAGCTACAGTGTACTTATAATAAATAAATAAATAAATAAATAAATAAATAAATAAATAAATAAATAAACATTTTTTAAAAAGGATAAGAAAGAAAGTAAGACCAGGCAGGCCTCCCATCCTTATCTCTGTCTGTCTGTCTGTCTGTGTGTCTGTCTGATCCCCTGGAACTGGAGATGGGCTACCATATAGTTCCTGGTAGTTGATCCCGGGTTCTCTGGAAGAGGAGACAATGATGTTAATTGTTGAGCCCTATCAGTGGCCCTACCCATCTTTAAATTTTTAGAAGTGTCTTGAGGCTGTGTTTATGTACATCATATGCAGAGCAGAAGAGGGATTTAGATTCATCTGAACCTGACACCCTCTTCTGGAGTGTCTGAAGACAGCTACAGTGTACTTATATCTAATAAATAAATAAATAAATAAATAAATAAATAAATAAATAAATAAATAAACATTATTTAAACCGGATAAGAAAGAAAGAAAGACCAGGAGGCCTGCCATCCTTATCTCTGTCTGTCTGTCTGTCTGTCTGTCGTTCTGATCCCCTGGAACTGGAGATGGGCCACCATATAGGTGCTGGTAGTTGATCCCAGGTTCTCTGGAAGAGGAGACAATGCTGTTAATTGTTGAGCCCTTTCAGCGGCCCCACTCATCGTTAAATTTTTACTAGTATATGTTAGGCTGTGTTTATGTACATCATATGCAGACTATAAGAGGGATTTAGATTCTCCAGAATCTAACACCCTCTTCTGGAGTGTCTGAAGACAGCTACAGTGTATTTATATCTAATAAATACATAAATAAATAATCATTTTTTAAAAAGGATAAGAAAGAAAGAAAGAAAGACCAGGCAGGCCTGCCATCCTTATCCTTGTCTGTCTGTCTGTCTGTCTGATCCCCTGGGAGTGGAGATGGGACACCATATAGTTGCAAGTAGTTGATCCCAGGTTCTCTGGAAGAGGAGACAATGCTGTTAATTGCTGAGCCCTTTCAGTGCCCCCCCCACCTTTAAATTTTAAGAAGTAAATGTGAGGCTGTGTTTATGTACATAATATGCAGACCATAAGAGAGATTTAGATACTCCAGAATCTGACACTTTCTTCTGGAGTGTTGAAGACAACTACATTGTACTTATATCTAATAAATAAATAAATAAATAAATAAATAAATAAATAAATAAAACCATTATTTTAAAAGGATAAGAAAGAAAGAAAGACCAGGCAGGCCTGCCCTCCTTATCTCTGTCTGTCTGTCTGTCTGTCTGTCTGATTTCCTCGAAATGGAAATGGGCCACCATATAGTTGCTGGTAGCTGATCCCAGGTTCTCTGGAAGAAGAGACAATGCTGGTAAATGTTGAGCACTTTCAGTGGCCCCACCCATCTTAAATTTTTAGAAGTGTATGTGAATCTGTGTTTATGTCCATCATATGCAGACCATAAGAGGGATTTATATTCTCCAGAATCTGACACCGTCTTCTGGAATGTCTGAAGACAGCTACAGTGTACTTATATCTAATAAATACATAAATAAATAAATAAACATTTTTTTAAAAGATAAGAAAGAAAGAAAAACCAGGGAGGCCTGCCACCCTTGTCTGTCTGTCTCTTTGTCTGCCTGATCCCCTGGAACTGGTGATGGGCCACCATATAGTTGCTGGTAGTTGATCCCAGGTTCTCTGGTAGAGGATACAATGCTGTTAATTGTTGAGCTTTTAGAGTGGCCCCACCCTTCTTTAAATTTTTAGAAGTATATGTGAGGCTGTGTTTATGTACATCATATGCAGACCATAAGAGGGATTTAGATTCTCCAGAATCTGACACCCTCTTCTGGAGTGTCTGAACAGCTACAGTGTACTTATATCTAATAAATAAATAGATAAATAAATAAATAAATAAATAAACATTTTTTAAAAAGGATAAGAAAGAAAGAAAGACCAGGCAGGCCTGCCATCCATATCTCTGTCTGTCTGTCTGTCTGTCTGTCTATCTGATCCCCGGGAACTGGAGATTGGCCACCATATAGTTGCTGGTAGTTGATCCAAGGTTCTCTGGAAGAGGAGACAATGCTGTTAATTGTTGAGCCCTTTCAGTGGCTCCACACTTCTTTAAGTATTTAGAAGTATATGTGAGGCCTTTTTATGTACATCATATTCAGATTATAAGAGGATTTAGATTCTCCAGAAACTGACACCCTCTACTGGAGTGTCTGAAGACAGCTACAGTGTACTTATATATAATAAATACATAAATACATAAATAAATAAATAAATAAATAAATAAATAAATAAATAAATAAACATTTTTTTAAAAGGATAAGAAAGAAAGTAAGACCAGGCAGGCCTGCCATCCTTATCTCTGTCTGTCTGTCTGTCTGTCTGATCCCCTGGAACTGGAGATGGGCCACCATATAGTTGCTGGTAGTTGATCCAAGGTTATCTGGAAGAGGAGGCAATGCTGTTAATTGTTGAGCCATTTCAGTGGCCCCACACTTCTTTAAATATTTAGAAGTATATGTGAGGCTGTGTTTATGTACATCATATTCAGATTATAAGAGGATTTAGATTCTCCAGAATCTGACACCCTCTACTGGAGTGTCTGAAGACAGCTACAGTGTACTTATATATAATAAATACATAAATAAATAAATAAATAAACATTTTTTAAAAATTATAAGAAAGAAAGTAAGACCAGGCAGGCCTGCCATCCTTATCTCTGTCTGTCTGTCTGTGTGTCTGTCTGAACCCCTGGAACTGGAGATGGGCTACCATATAGTTGCTGGTAGTTGATACCAGGTTCTCTGGAAGAGGAGACAATGCTGTTAATTGTTGACCCCTATTTGTGGCCCTACCCATCTTTAAATTTTTAGAAGTGTATCTGAGGCTGTGTTTATGTACATCATATGCAGACCAGAAGAGGGATTTAGGTTCGTCAGTATCTGACACCCTGTTCTGGAGTGTCTGAAGACAGCTACAGTGTACTTATATCTAATAAATACATAAATACATAAATAAATAAATAAATAAATAAATAAATAAATAAACATTATTTAAACCGGATAAGAAAGAACGAAAGACCAGGCAGGCCTGCCATCCTTATCTATGTCTGTCTGTCTGTCTGTCTGTCGTTCTGATCCCCTGGAACTGGAGATGGGCCACCATATAGGTGCTGGTAGTTGATCCCAGGTTCTCTGGAAGAGGAGACAATTCTGTTAATTGATGAGCCCTTTCAATGCCCCCCCCACCTTTAAATTTTAAGAAGTAAATGTGAGGCTGTGTTTATGTACATCATATACAGACCATAAGAGGGATTTAGATTTTTCAGAATCTGACAACTTCTTCTGGAGTGTCTGAAGACGGCTACAGTGTACTTACATCTAATAAACATATAAATAAATAAATAAACATTTTTTAAAAAGGATAAGAAAGAAAGAAAGACCAGGCAGGCCTCTCATCCTTATCTCTGTCAGTCTGTCTGTCTGTCAGTCTGTCTGATCGCCTGGAACTGGAGTTGGGCCACCATATAGTTGCTGTTAGTTGATCCCAGGTTCTCTGGAAGAGGAGACAATGCTGTTAATTGTTGAGCCCTTTCAGTGGCTCCACCTATCTTTAAATTTTTAGAAGTATATGTTAGGCTGTGTTTATGTACATCATATGCAGACCATAAGAGGGATTTAGATTCTCCAGGATCTGACACCCTCATCTGGAGTGTCTGAAGACAACTACAGTGTACTTATATCTAATAAATAAATAAATAAATAAATAAATAAATAAATAAATAAATAAATAAACATTATTTTAAAAGGATAAGAAAGAAAGAAAGACCAGGCAGGCCTGCCCTCCTTATCTCTGTTTGTCTGTCTGTCTGTCTGATCCCCTGGAACTGGAGATGGGCCACCATATAGTTGCTGGTAGTTGATCCCAGGTTCTCTGGAAGAAGAGACAATGCTGTTAATTGTTGAGCTCTTTCAGTGGCCCCACCCATCTTTAAATTTTTAGAAGTGTATGTGAATCTGTGTTTATGTCCATCATATGCAGACCATAAGAGGGATTTATATTCTCCAGAATCTGACACCCTCTTCTGGAGTGTCTGAAGACAGCTACAGTGTACTTATATCTAATAAATACATAAATAAATAAATAAACATTTTTTTAAAAGGATAAGAAAGAAAGAAAAACCAGGGAGGCCTGCCACCCTTGTCTGTCTGTCTCTTTGCCTGTCTGATCCCCTGCAACTGGAGATGGGCCACCATATAGTTGCTGGTATTTGATCCCAGGTTCTCTGGTAGAGGAGACAATGCTGTTAATTGTTGAGCCCTTTCAGTGGCCCCACACATCTTTAACTTTTTAGAAGTATATGTGAGGCTATGTTTATGTACATCATATGCAGACCATAAGAGGGATTTAGATTCTCCAGAATCTGACACCCTCTTCTGGAGTGTCTAAAGACAGCTACAGTGTACTTATATATAATAAATAAATAAATAAATAAATAAATAAATAAATAAATAAATAAATAAATAAATGAATGAATAAATAAACATTTTTTAAAAAGGATAAGAATGAAAGTAAAACCACGCAGGCCTGCAATCCTTGTTTGTCTGTCTGTCTGTCTGTCTGATCCCCTGGAACTGGAGGTGGGCCACCATATAGTTGCTGCTAGTTGATCCCAGGTTCTCTGGTAGAGGAGACAATGCTGTTAATTGTTGAGCCATTTCAGTGGCCCTTAACATCTTTAAATTTTTAGAAGTATATGTGAGGCTGT
Organism: Mus caroli; assembly: GCF_978045245.1. NCBI lineage: Eukaryota > Metazoa > Chordata > Mammalia > Rodentia > Muridae > Mus > Mus caroli. The sequence continues at coordinate 17,089 of NW_028228065.1, read as the reverse complement.
GTTTATGTACATCATATGCAGACCATAAGAGGGATTTAGATTCTCCAGAATATGACACCCTCTTCTGAAGTGTCTGAAGACAGCTACAGTGTACTTATATCTAATAAATACATATATAAATAAATAAACATTTTTAAAATGTATAAGAAAGAAAGAAAAACCAGGCAGTACTGCAATCCTTGTATGTCTGTCTATATGTATGACTGTCAGATCCCCTGGAACTGGAGATGGGCCACAATATAGTTGCTGGTAGTTGATCCCAGGTCCTCTGGAAGAGGAGACAATGCTGTTAATTGTTGAGCCCTTTCAGTTGCCCCACACTTCATTAAATATTTAGAAGTATATGTGAGGCCTTTTTATGTACATCATATTCAGATTATAAGAGGATTTAGATTCTCCAGAATCTGACACCCTCTACTGGAGTGTCTGAAGACAGCTACAGTGTATTTATATATAATAAATACATAAATAAATAAATAAATAAATAAATAAATAAACATTTTTTAAAAAGGATAAGAAAGAAAGTAAGACCAGGCAGGCCTGCCATCCTTATCTCTGTCTGTCTGTCTGTCTGTCTGTCTGTCTGATCCCCTGGAAGTGGAGATGGGCTACCATATAGTTGCTGGTAGTTGATCCCAGGTTCTCTGGAAGAGGAGACAATGCTGTTAATTGTTGAACCCTATCAGTGGCCCTACCCATCTTTAAATTTTTAGAAGTGTATGTGAGGCTGTGTATATGTACATCATATGCAGACCAGAAGAGGGATTTAGATTCATCAGAATCTGACACCTTCTTCTGGAGTATCTGAAGACAACTACAGTGTACTTATATCTAATAAATACATAAATAAATAAGTAAATAAAGAAATAAACATTATTTAAACCAGATAAGAAAGAAAGAAAGACCAGGCAGGCCTGCCATCCTTATCTATGTCTGTCTGTCTGTCTTCTGTCGTTCTGATCCCCTGGAACTGGAGATGGGCCACCATATAGGTGCTGGTAGTTGATCCCAGGTTCTCTGGAAGAGGACACAATGCTGTTAATTGTTGAGGGCTTTCAGTGGTCCCACCCATCGTTAAATTTTTAGTAGTATATGTGAGGCTGTGTTTATGTACATCATATGCAGACCATAAGAGGGATTTAGATTCTCCAGAATCTGACACCTTCTTCTGGAGTGTCTGAAGACAGCTACAGTGTACTTATATCTGATAAATACATAAATAAATAAACATTTTTTAAAAGGATAAGAAAGAAAGACCAGGCAGGACTGCCATCCTTATCCTTGTCTGTCTGTCTGTCTCTCTAAACCCCTGGGAGTGGAGATGGGCCACCATATAGTTGCAGGTAGTTGATCCCAGGTTCTCTGGAAGAGAAGACAATGCTGTTAATTGTTGAGCCCTTTCAGTGACTCCACCTATCTTTAAATTTTTAGATGTATATGTTAGGCTGTGTTTATGTACATCATATGCAGACCATAAGAGGGATTTAGATTCTCGAGAATCTGACACCCTCCTCTGGAGTGTCTGAAGACAACTACAGTGTACTTATATCTAATAAATAAATAAATAAATAAATAAATAAATAAATAAATAAATAAATAAACATTTTTAAAAGGATAAGAAAGAAAGAAGGACCAGGCAGGCCTGCCCTCTTTATCTCTGTCTGTCTGTCTGTCTGTCTGATCCCCTGGAACTGGAGATGGGCCACCATATAGTTGCTGCTAGTTGATCCCAGGTTCTGGTAGAGGAGACAATGCTGTTAATTGTTGAGCCGTTTCAGTGGCCCCACACATCTTTAAATTTTTAGAAGTATATGTGAGGCTGTGTTTATGTACATCATATGCAGACAATAAGAGGGATTTAGATTTCCAGAATATGACACCCTCTTCTGAAGTGGCTGAAGACAGCTACAGTGTACTTATATCTAATAAATACATAAATAAATAAATAAATAAATAAATAAATAAATAAATAAACATTTTTTTAAAAAGTATAAGAAAGAAAGAAAGACCAGGCAGGCCTCCATCCTTATCTCTGTCTGTCTGTCTGTCTGTCTGATACCCTGGAACTGGAGATGGGCCACCATATAGTTGCTGGTAGTTCATCCAAGGTTCTCTGGAAGAGGAGACAATGCTGTTAATTGTTGAGCCGTTTCAGTGGCCCCACACACCTTTAAATTTTTAGAAGTATTGGTGAGGCTGTGTTTATGTACATCATATGCAGACCATAAGAGGGATTTAGATTCTCCAGAATATGACACCCTCTTCTGGAGTGTCTGAAGATAACTACAGTGTACTTATATCTAATAAATACATATATAAATAAATAAAAATTTTTAAAATGTATAAGAAAGAAAGAAAAACCAGGCTGTCCTGCAATCCTTGTCTGTCTGTCTGTATGTATGTCTGTCAGATCCCCTGGAACTGGAGATGGGCCACAATATAGTTGCTGGTAGTTGATCCCAGGTCCTCTGGAAGAGGAGACAATGCTCTTAATTGTTGAGCCCTTTCAGTGGCCCCACCCATCTTTAAATTTTTAGAAGTATATGTGAGGCTGTGTTTATGTACATCATATGCAGACCATAAGAGGGATATAGATTCTCCAGAATCTGACACCCTCTTCTGGAGAGTCTGAAGACAGCTACAGTGTACTTATATCTAATAAATAAATAAATAAATAAATAAATAAATAAATAAATGAATAAATAAATAAATAAACATTTTTAAAAAGGATAAGAAAGAAAGAAAAATCAGGCAGGCCTGCCATCCTTATCGCTCTCTGTCTGTCTGTCTTTCTGATCCCCTGCAACTTGAGATGGGCCACCATATAGTTGCTGGTAGTTGATCCCACGTTCTCTGGAAGAGGAGACAATGGTGTTAATTGTTGAGCCCTTTCAGTGGGCCCACCCATCTTTAAATTTTTAGAAGTATATGTGAGGCTGTGTTTATGTACATTATATGCAGACCATAAGAGGGATTTAGATTCTCCAGAAGATGACACCCACTTCTAGAGTGTCTGAAGTCAGCTACAGTGTACTTATATCTAATAAATAAATAAATAAATAAATAAATAAATAAATAAATAAATAAATAAACATTTTTTTAAAAGTATAAGAAAGAAAGAAAGACCAGGCAGGACTCCATCCTTATCTCTGTCTCTCTGTCTGACTGTCTGATACCCTGGAACTGGAGATGGGCCACCATATAGTTGCTGGTAGTTTATCCAAGGTTCTCTGGAAGAGGAGACAATGCTGTTAATTGTTGAGCCCTTTCAGTGGCCCCACACATCTTTAAATTTTTAGAAGTATATGTGAATCTGTGTTTATGTCCATCATATGCAGACCATAAGAGGGATTTATATTCTCCAGAATCTGACACCCTCTTCTGGAGTGTCTGAAGACAGCTACAGTGTACTTATATCTAATAAATACATACGTAAATAAATAAATAAATAAATAAACATTTTTTTACAAAGATAAGAAAGAGAGAAAGACCAGGCAGGCCTGCCATCCTTATCTCTGTCTGTCTGTCTGATCCCCTGGAACTGGAGATGGGCCACCATATAGTTGCTGGTAGTTGATCCCAGGTTCTCTGGAAGAGGAGACAATGCTGTTAATTGTTGAGCCCTTTCAGTGGCCCCACACATCTTTAAATTTTTAGAAGTATATGTGAGGCTGTGTTTATGTACATCATATGCAGACCATAAGAGGGATTTAGATTCTCCAGAATCATACACCCTCTTCTGGAGTGTCTGAAGACAGCTACAGTGTACTTATATCTAATAAATACATAAATAAATAAATAAATAAATAAATAAATAAATAAACATTTTTTAAAAAATGATAAGAAAAAAAGAAAGTCCAGGCAGGCCTGCCATCCTTATCTCTGTCTGTCTGTCTGTCTGTCTGTCTGATCGCCTGGAACTGGAGATGGGCCACAATAGTGTCTGATAGTTGATCACAGGTTCTCTGGAAGAGGAGACAATGCTGTTAATTGTTGAGCCATTTCAGTGGCCCCATCCATCTTTAAATTTTGAGAAGTATATGTGAGGCTGTGTTTATGTACATCATATGCAGACCATAAGAGGGATTTAGATTCTCCAGAATCTGACACACTCTAATGGAGTGTCTGAAGACAGCTACAGTGTACCTATATCTAATAAATACATAAATAAATAAATAAACATTTCTTAAAAAGAATAAGAAAGAAAGAAAGACCAGGCAGGCCTGCCATCCTTATCTCTATCTGTGTGTATGTGTGTCTCTCTGTCTGATCCCCTGGAACTAGAGATGGGCCACCATATAGTTGCTGGTAGTTGATCCCAGGTTCTCTGGAAGAGGAGACAATGCTGTTAATTATTGAGCCCTTTCAGTGGCCCCACACATCTTTAAATTTTTAGAAATGTATGTGAGGCTGTGTTTATGTACATCATATGGAGACCATAAGAGGGATTTAGATTCTCCAGAATCTGACACCCTCTTCTGGAGTGTCTGAAGACAGCCACAGTGTACTTATATATAATAAATACATAAATAAATAAATAAACATTTTTTTAAAAAGGATAAGAAAGAAAGAAAAACCAGGCAGGCCTGCCATCCTTGACTGTTTGTCTGTCTGTCTGTCTGATCCCATGGAACTGGAAATGGGCCACCATATAGTGGCTGTTAGTTGATCCCAGGTTCTCTGGAAGAGGAGACAATGCTGTTAATTGTTGAGCCCGTTCAGTGGCCCCACACATCTTTAAATTTTTAGAAGTATATGTTAGGCTGTGTTTATGTACATCATATGCAGACCATAAGAGGGATTTAGATTCTGCAGAATCTGACACCCTATTCTGGAGTGTCTGAAGACAACTACAGTGTACTTATATCTAATAAATACATAAATAAATAAATAAATAAATAAATAAATAAATAAATAAATACATAAACATTATTTGAAAAGGATAAGAAAGAAAGAAAGACCAGGCAGGCCTGCCCTACTTATCTCTGTCTGTCTGTCTGTCTGTCTGATCCCCTGGAACTGGAGATGGGCCACCATATAGTTGCTGGTAGTTGATCCCAGGTTCTCTGGAAGAAGAGACAATGCTGTTAATTGTTGAGCCCTTTCAGTGGCCCCACCCATCTTGAAATTTTTAGAAGTGTATGTGAATCTGTGTTTATGTCCATCATATGCAGACCATAAGAGGGATTTATATTCTCCAGAATCTGACACCCTCTTCTGGAGTGTCTGAAGACAGCTACAGTGTACTTATATCTAATAAATACATACGTAAATAAATAAATAAATAAATAAACATTTTTTTACAAAGATAAGAAAGAGAGAAAGACCAGGCAGGCCTGCCGTCCTTATTTCTGTCTGTCTGTCTGATCCCCTGGAACTGGAGATGGGCCACCATATAGTTGCTGGTAGTTGATCCCAGGTTCTCTGGAAGAGGAGACAATGCTGTTAATTGTTGAGCCCTTTCAGTGGCCCCACACATCTTTAAATTTTTAGAAGTATATGTGAGGCTGGGTTTATGTACATCATATGCAGACCATAAGAGGGATTTAGATTCTCCAGAATCCTACACCCTCTTCTGGAGTGTCTGAAGACAGCTACAGTGTACTTATATCTAATAAATACATAAATACATAAATAAATAAATAAATAAATAAATAAATAAATAAATAAACATTTTTTAAAAAATGATAAGAAAAAAAAGAAAGACCAGGCAGGCCTGCCATCCTTATCTCTGTCTGTCTGTCTGTCTGTCTGTCTGTCTGATCTTCTGGAACTGGAGATGGGCCACAATAGTGTCTGATAGTTGATCACAGGTTCTCTGGAAGAGGAGACAATGCTGTTAATTGTTGAGCCATTTCAGTGGCCCCATCCATCTTTAAATTTTGAGAAGTATATATGAGGCTGTGTTTATGTACATCATATGCAGACCATAAGAGGGATTTAGATTCTCCAGAATCTGACACACTCTAATGGAGTGTCTGAAGACAGCTACAGTGTACCTATATCTAATAAATACATAAATAAAAAAATAAACATTTCTTAAAAAGAATAAGAAAGAAAGAAAGACCAGGCAGGCCTCCATCCTTATCTCTATCTGTGTGTATGTCTGTCTCTCTGTCTGATCCCCTGGAACTGGAGATGGGCCACCATATACTTGCTGGTAGTTCATCCCAGGTTCTCTGGAAGAGGAGACAATGCTGTTAATTATTGAGCCCTTTCAGTGGCCCCACACATCTTTAAATTTTTAGAAATGTATGTGAGGCTCTGTTTATGTACATCATATGGAGACCATAAGAGGGATTTAGATTCTCCAGAATCTGACACCCTCTTCTGGAGTGTCTGAAGACAGCTACAGTGTACTTATATATAATAAATACATAAATAAATAAATAAACATTTTTTAAAAAGGATAAGAAAGAAAGAAAAACCAGGCAGGCCTGCCATCCTTGACTGTTTGTCTGTCTGTCTGTCTGATCCCCTGGAACTGGAAATGGGCCACCATATAGTGGCTGGTAGTTGATCCCAGGTTCTCTGGAAGAGGAGACAATGCTGTTAATTGTTGAGCCCGTTCAGTGGCCCCACACATCTTTAAATTTTTAGAAGTATATGTGAGGCTGTGTTTATGTACATCATATGAGGCCCATAAGAGGGATTTAGATTCTCCAGAATCTGACACTCTCTTCTGGAGTGTCTGAAGACAGCTACAGTGTACTTATATCTAATAAATAAATAAATAAATAAATAAATAAATAAATAAATAAACATTTTTAAAAGGGATAAGAAAGAAAGAAAAACCACCAGGCCTGCTATACTTGTCTTTCTGTCTTGCCTAGCCCCTTGCCTAGCCTAGCCTAGCCTAGCCCCTTGCCTAGCCTAGCCTAGCCTAGCCCCTTGCCTAGCCTAGCCTAGCCTCTTGCCTAGCCTAGCCTAGCCCCTTGCCTAGCCTAGCCCTGCCTTGCCTATCCCTGCCTATCCCTGTCTTTAACCAGGCTGGCCTCAAACTCAGAAACTGACTGCCTCTGCCTCCAGAGTGCTCTCATTAAGAGCTCGAGCCACCGCTGACTGTTGGGTTTTCTAAGTCTTACATAGGTATGGTCTGTTTCTCAGCTGTGAAACCCTAATTAACACATGTAGTCTGTCCTAGGTCAGCCATAGCTACAGACTGAGGCCTTTTCTAAAACAAAACCTAAGAAAACAAAAAATAGAAATAATAAAATAAATAAATTAAGCAACCACATGATATCTTTTCTTTCTTTCAATGATACTCAGAGCTTGAAGCAGTTCACCCATGAGACCTCAGCTCCGGACATTGAGGCTCTTTCCCTAACAAGTATTATGGCTGAACCTGAGGGCTTCTACTGCTGATTTGTGTCCCCCACTTTAAAAAAATAGTTGTTTTCAAAGGCTGCAGGTTCTTAGCCCTGTTCCTTGTTACAGTTGAGTCACAGCCCTGAAAGTTCAGTGGTAGTTAAAGGCACTGAGAAGGGCTTCCTATAGACATCGAAGACCAAGTCTTTGTTATTAAAAAAGTTAATCTGGATTCCCCCACCCCCTGGCATCCTTAGAATTCCTAGAAAGGAAGGCAGGGACCTGGACAGAAGGGTGCAAGGCTACTGGTGTTTGTAAGTGGTAACAGAAAGCTTTCTCTTGTTGGTACCCTACCCCAAGTTACACTGTCACTTCTTTTTCCTAGTTGTTGTTTTGTCGGTTTGTATTCTCAACATAGACCCTTTTCCTTCCTAACCTTGGCTGTCCTGAACCTTACTGTCCTTGAACTCAGTGATTTGCCTGTCTTGCTGGGATGAAACTGTGAGCTACCATCCAGAAGGAAGCACCCTGCTGAGGTTAGATTGGGGTCTCTTCCATTTTCCTCTATGAACATGCATATGGCAGGCCTGTTCTTTTTTTTTTACTTTTCCTTTTCTTTTTAAAGATTTATTTATTTATTATATTTAAGTATGCTGTAGCTATGTTCAGACACTCCAGAAGAGTGTGTCAGATGCTGAAGAATCTAAATCATTCTTATTGTCTGCATATGATGTATATAAACACAGCCTCACATATACTCAAAAAAAAAAAAAAAAAGAATGAAAGATGTGGCTACAGAGAGGACTCAACAATTAAGAGCATTGTCTCCTCTTCCAGAGAACCTGGGCTCAATTACCAGTATATATATATGGTGGCCCATCTCCAGTTCCAGGGGATCTAATACTCTGTTCTGGAGTCTGTGGGCACAGCATACACATGCAAAACATTCTTACACTAAAAATAAAATTGATCATTGAGAGAGAGGAGAAAGAGGGGGTGAGAGAGAGGGGAGGTAATCATAACTCCTGACGAGTTTGAAGACCTGAGCTTCATCACTCACACAAATAAATAAATGCAAAATATTTTTTATAAATAAACTCTGCCATTGCCCTTTAAAAATTCCTAGAAAACAAGTTTTATGAGCAACAGTTATATTTACTATATCTAAAGGACAGTCATGAGCATATTCTCTAAATAGAAAAAGGCCTGTTAGTCTTAGAAATGGAAAAGACAAACCAAGGAAGGTTTACAATTACATAATGAGGCAGCTCAGCCCAGCACTCAGGTTGGAAGTAAGACTCGAGAATAGGATACACCTGAAGACAGACAGCCATTGCTTTTTGTTTCGGAGGCTGAAAGGATACACCTGAAGACAGCCAATGCTGTGTGTGCTTGATGGTGATCTGGTAATTTTTTTTTTAATTTTTAAAAACTTTAACACTTTTTATAAAACTTTTATTAAAACTTTTTATTCTCCTTGGTTTCTTTCTTTCTTTCTTTCTTTCTTTCTTTCTTTCTTTCTTTCTTTCTTTCTTTCTTTCTTTCTTTCTTTCTTTTTTCAGGTTTTCTCACCATATTGCAGGTACTACAAGTTTGATTTTCTTATTTTTTGACTGTTTCAGGGTTTCTCACCATATTGCAGGTCCTACTGTGTGATTTTATCATTTTTCGACTTTTTCAGGGTTTCTCATCATATTCCAATTCCTAGAGTGTGATTTTCTCATTTTTCGAGTGTTTCAGGGATTCTCACCATATTGCAGGTCCTAAAAGTGTGAATTTCTTATTTTTCGACTTTTGCAGGGTTTCTCACCATGTTCCAGCTACTACAGTGTATTTTTCTCATTTTTTAAAATTTTCACGGTTTCTCATCTTATTCCAAGTCGAACAGTGTGATTTTCTCATTTTTCGACTTTTTCAGGGTTTCTCACCATATTGCAGGTACTACAAGTTTGATTTTCTTATTTTTCAAATGTTTCAGGCTTTCTCACCATATTCCAGGTCCTACTGTGTGATTTTCTCACGTTAAGACTTTTTCAGTGTTTCTCACCATATTCTAGGTACTACAGTGTGATTTTCTCATTTTTTGACTTTTTCAGGTTTTCTCATCCTATTCCAAGTCCTAGAGTGTGATTTTCTCTTTTTCGGACTTTTTCAGGGTTTCTCAAAAAATATTCCAGGTCCTACAGTGTAATGTTCTCATTTTTTTGACTTTTTCAGAGTTTATCACCATATTCCAGGTCCTAATGTGTGATTTTCTCATTTTTAGACATTTTCAGTGTTTCTGACCATATTCCAGGTCCTACAGTATGATTGTTCTCATGTTAAGACTTTTTCAGTGTTTCTCACCATATTCCAGGTCCTACTGCATATTTTGCTCATTTTTTACTTTTTCAGGGTTTCTCACCATATTCCAAGTCCTATATGGTGATTTTCTCATTTTTTGACTTTTTCAGGGTTTCTCATCTTACTCCAAGTCCTACAGTGTGATTTTCTCATTTTTTGACTTTTATGGGTTTCTCACCATATTGCAGGTCCTACAAGTGTGAATTTCTTATTGTTGGACTTTTTCAGGGTTTCTCACCATATTCCAGCTCCTACAGTGTATTTTTGTCATTTTTTGTCTTTTTCACGGTTTCTCATCTTATTCCAAGTCCTACAGTGTGATTTTCTCATTTTTCAACTTTTTCAGGGTTTCTCACCATATTGCAGGTCCTACTGTGTGATTTTCTCATTTTTTGACTTTTTCAGGGTTTCTCACCATATTCCAGGTCCTACTGCATGATTTTCTCATTTTTCGACTTTTTCAGGGTTTCTCACCATATTCCAAGTCGTACAGTGTGATTTTCTCATTTTTTGACTTTTTCAGGGTTTCTCATCATATTCCAAGTCCTATAGTGTGATTTTCTCATTTTTTGACTTTTTCAGGGTTTCTCATATTATTCCATGTCCTAGAGTGTTATTTTTCTAATTTGTCGACTCTTTCAGAGTTTCTCCACTTATTTCATGTACTACAGTGTGATTTTTCTCAGTTTTGGACTTTTTCAGGGTTTCTCACCTTATTCCAGGACCTACAGTTTGATTTTCTCATTTTTTGACTTTTTCAGGGTTTCTCACCATATTCCAGGTCCTACAGTGTGATTTTCTCATTTTAAGACTTTTTCAGGGTTTCTCACCATATTCCAGGTCCTACTGCATGATTTTCTCATTTTTCGACTTTTTTAGGGTTTCTCATCATATTCCAAGTCCTACAGTGTGATTTTCTCATTTTTTGACTTTTTCAGGGTTTCTCATCTTATTCCATGTCCTAGAGTGTTATTTTTCTAATTTGTTGACTCTTTCAGAGTTTCTCCACTTACTCCATGTATTACAGTGTGATTTTTCTCATTTTTTTACTTTTTCAGGGTTTCTCACCATATTCCAGGTCCTACAGTGTGATTTTCTCATTTTAAGACTTTTTCAGGGTTTCTAACCATATTGGAGGTCAAACAAGTGTGAGTTTCTTATTTTTCGACTTTATCAGGTTTTCTCACCATATTCCAGCTCCTACAGTGTATTTTTGTCATTTTTTGTCTTTTTCACGGTTTCTCATCTTATTCCAAGTCCTACAGTGTGATTTTCTCATTTTTCAACTTTTTCAGGGTTTCTCACCATATTGCAGGTCCTACTGTGTGATTTTCTCATTTTTTGACTTTTTCAGGGTTTCTCACCATATTCCAGGTCCTACTGCATGATTTTCTCATTTTTCGACTTTTTCAGGGTTTCTCACCATATTCCAAGTCGTACAGTGTGATTTTCTCATTTTTTGACTTTTTCAGGGTTTCTCATCATATTCCAAGTCCTATAGTGTGATTTTCTCATTTTTTGACTTTTTCAGGGTTTCTCATATTATTCCATGTCCTAGAGTGTTATTTTTCTAATTTGTCGACTCTTTCAGAGTTTCTCCACTTATTTCATGTACTACAGTGTGATTTTTCTCAGTTTTGGACTTTTTCAGGGTTTCTCACCTTATTCCAGGACCTACAGTTTGATTTTCTCATTTTTTGACTTTTTCAGGGTTTCTCACCATATTCCAGGTCCTACAGTGTGATTTTCTCATTTTAAGCCTTTTTCAGTGTTTCTCACCAAATTGCCGCTCCTAATGCGTGATTTTTTTCTTTTTTCGACTTTTTCAGTTTTTCTCACCATATTCCAACCCTACAGCGTGATTTTCTCATTTTTTGACTTTTATGGGTTTCTCATCATATTCCAAGTCCTAAAGTGTGATTTTCTCATTTTTTGACTTTTTCAGTGTTTCTCACCATATTCCAGGTCCTACAGTGTGATTTTCTCATTTTAAGACTTTTTCAGGGTTTCTAACCATATTGGAGGTCAAACAAGTGTGAGTTTCTTATTTTTCGACTTTATCAGGTTTTCTCACCATATTCCAGCTCCTACAGTGTATTTTTCTCATTTTTAGACTTTTTCACGTTTTCTCACAATATTCCTGGTCCTACAGCGTGATTTTCTCATTTTTCGACTTTTTCAGGGTTTCTCACCATATTCCAAGTCGTACAGTGTGATTTTCTCATTTTTTGACTTTTTCAGGGTTTCTCATCATATTCCAAGTCCTACAGTGTGATTTTCTCATTTTTTGACTTTTCGGGGTTTCTCATCTTATTCCAAGTCCTAGAGTGTGATTTTTCTAATTTTTTGACTTCTTCAGATTATATCACCATTATCCATGTACTACAGTGTGATTTTTCTCATTTTTCGACTTTTTCAGTGTTTCTCACCATATTGGTGGTCCTACAAGTGTAATTTTCTTATTTTTCGACTTTTTCGGGGTTTCTCACCATATTCCAGCTCCTAGAGTGTATTTCTCTCATTTTTTGACTTTTTCATGATTTCTCATCTTATTCCAAGTCCTACAGTGTGATTTTCTCATTTTTTCGAATTTTTCAGGGTTTCTCACCATATTGCAGGTACTACAAGTTTGAATTTCTTATTTTTCGACTGTTTCAGGGTTTCTCACCATATTGCAGGTCCTACTGTGTGATTTTCTCATTTTTCGACTTTTTCAGGGTTTCTCATCATATTCCAAGTCCTAGAGTGTGATTTTCTCATTTTTCGAGTGTTTCAGGGATTCTCACCATATTGCAGGTCCTACAAGTGTGAATTTCTTATTTTTCGACTTTTGCAGGGTTTCTCACCATGTTCCATCTACTACAGTGTATTTTTCTCATTTTTTAAAATTTTCACGGTTTCTCATCTTATTCCAAGTCGAACAGTGTGATTTTCTCATTTTTCGACTTTTTCAGGGTTTCTCACCATATTGCAGGTACTACAAGTTTGATTTTCTTATTTTTCAAATATTTCAGGGTTTCTCACCATATTCCAGGTCCTACTGTGTGATTTTCTCACGTTAAGACATTTTCAGTGTTTCTCACCATATTCTAGGTACTACAGTATGATTTTCTCATTTTTTGACTTTTCAGGTTTTTTCATCTTATTCCAAGTCCTAGAGTGTGATTTTCTCCTTTTCGGACTTTTTCAGGGTTTCTCAAAAATATTCCAGATCCTACAGTGTAATTTTCTCATTTTTTGACTTTTTCAGGGTTTCTCATCATATTGTAGGTCCTACAAGTATGAATTTCTTATTTTTCGACTTTTTCAGATAATCTCACCATATTCCAGGTCCTAATGTGTGATTTTTTAATTTTTAGACTTTTTCAGTGTTTCTGACCATATTCCAGGTCCTACTGCATGATTTGCTCATTTTTTGACTTTTTCAGGGTTTCTCACCATATTCCAAGTCCTATAGTGTGATTTTCTCATTTTTTGACTTTTTCAGGGTTTCTCATCTTACTCCAAGTCCTACAGTGTGATTTTCTCATTTTAAGACTTTTTCAGGTTTTCTCACCATATTCCAGGTCCTACTGCATGATTTTCTCATTTTTCGACTTTTTCAGGGTTCCTCACCATATTCCAAGTCCTACAGTGTGATTTTCTCATTTTTCGACTTTTTTAGGGTTTCTCATCATATTCCAAGTCCTACAGTGTGATTTTCTCATTTTTTGACTTTTTCAGGGTTTCTCATGTTATTCCATGTCCTAGAGTGTTTTTTTTTCTAATTTGTTGACTCTTTCAGAGTTTCTCCACTTATTCCATGTATTACAGTGTGATTTTTCTCATTTTTGACTTTTTCAGGGTTTCTCACCATATTCCAGGTCCTACAGTGTGATTTTCTCATTTTTTTACTTTTTCAGGGTTTCTCATCATATTCCAAGTCCTAGAGTGTGTTTTTCTCTTTTTTGACTTTTTCAGGGTTTCTCACCATATTCCAGGTCCTACAGTGTGATTTTCTCATTTTTTTACTTTTTCAGGGTTTCTCATCATATTCCAAGTCCTAGAGTGTGTTTTTCTCTTTTTTTGACTTTTTCAGGGTTTCTCACCATATTCCAGGTCCTACAGTGTGATTTTCTCATTTTAAGACTTTTTCAGGTTTTCTCACCGTATTCCAGCTCCTACAGTGTATTTTTCTCATTTTTAGACTTTTTCACGTTTTCTCACAATATTCCTGGTCCTACTGCGTGTTTTTCTCATTTTTCGACTTTTCTCACCCTATTGCAGGTCCTACAAGTGTGAATTTCTTATTTTTTGACTTTTTCAGGGTTTCTCACCATATTCCAGCTCCTTCAGTGTATTTTTCTCATTTTTTGACTTTTTCAGGGTTTCTCACCATATTGCAGATACGACAAATTTGATTTTCTTATTTTTCGACTGCTTCAGGGTTTCTCACCATATTCCAGGTCCTACTGTGTGATTTTCTCATTTTTGAATTTTTCAGTGTTTTCTCACCATATTCAAGGTACTACAGTGTTATTTTCTCATTTTTTGACTTTTTAAGGTTTTCTCATCATATTCCAAGTCCTACAGGGTGACTTTCTCTTTTTTCGACTTTTAAAGGGTTTCTCAACATATTCCAGGTCCACCAGTGTAATTTTCTCATTTTTCGACTTTTTCAGGGTTTCTCATCATATTCCAAGTCCTAGAGTGTGATTTTCTCATTTTTCGAGTTTTTCAGTGATTCTCACCATATTGCAGGTCCTACAAGTGTGTATTTCTTATTTTTCGACTTTTGCAGGGTTTCTCACCATGTTCCAACTACTACAGTGTATTTTATTCATTTTTTAAAATTTTCACAGTCTCTCATCTTATTCCATGTCCTATAGTGTGATTTTCTAATTTTTCGACTTTTTCAGGGTTTCTCACCATATTGCAGGTACTACAAGTTTGATTTTCTTATTTTTCAAATGTTTCAGGATTTCTCACCATATTCCAGGTCCTACTGTGTGATTTTCTCACGTTAAGACTTTTTCAGTATTTCTCACCATATTCTAGGTACTACAGTGTGATTTATTCATTTTTTTACTTTTTCAGGTTTTCTCATCATATTCCAAGTCCTAGAGTGTGATTTTCTCTTTTTTGGACTTTTTCAGGGTTTCTCACCATATTGTAGGTCCTACAAGTGTGAATTTCTTATTTTTCGACTTTTTCAGAGTTTCTTACCATATTCCAGGTCCTACTGCGTGATTTTCTCATTTTTCGACTTTTTCAGGGTTTCTCACCATATTCCAGGTACTACTGCGTGATTTTCCCATGTTTTTGACTATTTCAGAGTTTATCACCATATTCCAGGTCCTAGTGTGTGATTTTCTCATTTTAATACTTTTTTAGTGTTTCTCACCATATTCCAGGTACTACAGTGTGATTTTCTCATTTTTTTTTTACTTTTTCAGGGTTTCTCATCATATTCCAAGTCCTAGAGTGTGATTTTTGCTTTTTTCGAATTTTTCAGGGTTTCTCAACATATTCCAGGTCCTACAGTTTGATTTTCTCATTTTTCGACTTTTTCGGGGTTTCTCACTAGCTTCCAGGTCCTACTGTGTGATTTTCTCATTTTTCGACTTCTTTCAGGGTTTCTCACCATATACTGGGTCCTACTGCATGATTTTCTCATTTTTTGACTTTTTCAGCGTTTCTCACCATATTCCAAGTCCTAGAGTGTGATATTCTCATTTTTTGACTTTTTCAGTGTTTCTCACCATATTCCAAGTCCTACAGTGTGATTTTCTCTTTTTTTAAACATTTTCAGGGTTTCTTACCATACTCCAGGTTCTACATTGTCATTTTCTCATTTTTCGAATATTTCAGGTTTTCTCAACATATTCCAGGTCCTACACTGTCATTTTCTAATTTGCGACTTTTTCAGAGTTTCTCACCATATTCCATGTACTACAGTGTGATTTTTCTCATTTTTTGACTTTTTCAGGGTTTTTCACCATATTCCAAGTCCTACAGGGTGATTTTCTCATTTTTTGACTTTTTCAGGTTTTCTCATCATATTCCAAGTCCTAGGGTGTGATTTTCTCCTTTTTCGACTTTTTCATGTTTTCTCACCATATTCCAGGTCCTACAGTGTGATTTTTCTCATTTTTTGACTTTTCAGGGTTTCTCACCATATTCCAGCTCCTACAGTGTGATTTTCTCATTTTTTCGATTTTTTTCATGTTTTCTCATCATATTCCAAGTCCTACAGTGTGATTTTCTCATTTTTTGACTCTTTCAGAATTTCTCACCCTATTGCAGATCCTACAGTGTGATTTTCTCATTTTTCGACTTTTTAAGGGTTTCTCACCATATTGCAGGTACTACAAGTTTGATTTTCTTAGTTTTCGACTGTTTCAGGGTTTCTCACCATATTCCAAGTCCTACTGTGTGATTTTCTCATTTTTAGACTTTTTCAGTGTTTTCTCACAATATTCAAGGTACTACAGTGTGATTTTCACATTTTTTGAGTTTTTCAGGTTTTCTCATCATATTCCAAATCCTACAGTGTGATTTTCTTTTTCCGACTTTTAAAGGGTTTCTTACCATATTCCATGTCCTACTCTGTAATTTTCTCATTTTTCGACTTTTCAGGGTTTCTCACCATATTGGAGGTCCTACTTGTGTGATTTTCTTATTCTTCGACTTTTTCAGGGTTTCTTACCACATTCCAGGTCCTACAGTATATTTTTCTCATTTTTTTACTTTTTCAGGGTTTCTCATCATATTCCAAATCCTACAGTGTGATTTTTTCATTTTTCGACTATTTCAGGGTGTCTCACCATATTGCAGGTACTACAAATTTGATTTTCTTATATTTCGACTGTTTCACGGTTTCTCACCATATTGCAGGTCCTCTTGTGTGGTTTTCTCATTTTTTGACTTTTTCAGTGTTTCTCACCATATTCCAGGTCCTACTGTGTGATTTTCTCATTTTTCGAGTTTTTCAGGGTTTCTCACCATATTGGAGGTCCTACAAGTGTGATTTTCTAATTTTTTAACCTTTTCAGGGTTTCTCTCCATATTCCAGCTCCTACAGTGTATTTTTCTCATTTTATACTTTTTCACGGTTTCTCATCATATTCGTAGTCCTACAGTGTGATTTTCTCATTTTTCGACTTTTTCAGGGTTTCTCACCATATTTCAGGTACTACAAGTTTTATCTTATTTTTAGACTTTTTCAGTGTTTCTCACCATATTCCAGGTACTACAGTGTGATTTTCTCATTTTTTGACTTTTTCAGGGTTTCTCATCTTATTCCAAGTCCTAGAGTGTGATTTTCGCATTTTTCGAATTTTTCAGGGATTCTCAGCATATTCCAGTTCCTACAGTTTGATTTTCTAATTTTTCTACTTTTTCAGGGTTTCTTACCTTATCCCAAGTCCTACAGTGTGGTTTTCTCATTTTAAGACTT
>NW_028228064.1:0-37511 GCF_978045245.1 Mus caroli | reverse complement strand
ACCCGCATTAGACGAAATGCACAGTGTAGTACATTGTATATGAGTGAGTTGCACTGAAAAAATTAGAATTCACTGAAAAACCCGCATTAGACGAAATGCACAGTGTAGTACATTGTATATGAGTGAGTTGCACTGAAAAACTTAGAATTCACTGAAAAACCCGCATTAGACGAAATGCACAGTGTAGTACATTGTATATGAGTGAGTTGCACTGAAAAACTTAGAATTCACTGAAAAACCCGCATTAGACGAAATGCACAGTGTAGTACATTGTATATGAGTGAGTTGCACTGAAAAACTTAGAATTTACTGAAAAACCCGCATTAGACGAAATGCACAGTGTAGTACATTGTATATGAGTGAGTTGCACTGAAAAACTTAGAATTCACTGAAAAACCCGCATTAGATGAAATGCACAGTGTAGTACATTGTATATGAGTGAGTTGCACTGAAAAACTTAGAATTTACTGAAAAACCCGCATTAGACGAAATGCACAGTGTAGTACATTGTATATGAGTGAGTTGCACTGAAAAACTTAGAATTTACTGAAAAACCCGCATTAGACGAAATGCACAGTGTAGTATATAGTATATGAATGAGTTGCAATGAAAAACTTAGAATTTACTGAAAAACCCGCATTAGACGAAATGCACAGTGTAGTACATTGTATATGAGTGAGTTGCACTGAAAAACTTAAAATTTACTGAAAAACCCGCATTAGACGAAATGCACAGTGTAGTACATAGTATATGAGTGAGTTGCACTGAAAAACTTAGAATTTACTGAAAAACCCGCATTAGACGAAATGCACAGTGTAGTACATTGTATATGAGTGAGTTGCACTGAAAAACTTAGAATTCACTGAAAAACCCGCATTAGACGAAACACTTGTATATGAGTGAGTTGCACTGAAAACTTAGAATTTACTGAAAAACCCGCATTAGAACCGAAATGCACAGTGTAGTACATTGTATATGAGTGAGTTGCACTGAAAAACTTAGAATTTACTGAAAAAACCCGCATTTAGACGAAATGCACAAGTGTAGTACATTGTATATGAGTGAGTTGCACTGAAAACTTAGAATTTACTGAAAAACCCGCATTAGACGAAATGCACAGTGTAGTACATTGTATATGAGTGAGTTGCACTGAAAAACTTAGAATTTACTGAAAAACCCGCATTAGACGAAATGCACAGTGTAGTACATTGTATATGAGTGAGTTGCACTGAAAAACTTAGAATTTACTGAAAAACCCGCATTAGACGAAATGCACAGTGTAGTACATTGTATATGAGTGAGTTGCACTGAAAAACTTAGAATTTACTGAAAAACCCGCATTAGACGAAATGCACAGTGTAGTACATTGTATATGAGTGAGTTGCACTGAAAAACTTAGAATTTACTGAAAAAACCCGCATTAGACGAAATGCACAGTGTAGTACATTGTATATGAGTGAGTTGCACTGAAAAACTTAGAATTTACTGAAAAACCCGCATTAGACGAAATGCACAGTGTAGTACATTGTATATGAGTGAGTTGCACTGAAAACTTTGAATTTACTGAAAAACCCGCATTAGACGAAATGCACAGTGTAGTACATTGTATATGAGTGAGTTGCACTGAAAAACTTAGAATTTACTGAAAAACCCGCATTAGAAGAACGAAATGCACAGTGTAGTACATTGTATATGAGTGAGTTGCACTGAAAAACTTAGAATTTACTGAAAAACCCGCATTAGACGAAATGCACAGTGTAGTACATTGTATATGAGTGAGTTGCACTGAAAAACTTAGAATTCACTGAAAAACCCCGCATTAGACGAAATGCACAGTGTAGTACATTGTATATGAGTGAGTTGCACTGAAAAACTTAGAATTCACTGAAAAACCCGCATTAGACGAAATGCACAGTGTAGTACATTGTATATGAGTGAGTTGCACTGAAAAACTTAGAATTCACTGAAAAAACCCGCATTAGACGAAATGCACAGTGTAGTACATTGTATATGAGTGAGTTGCACTGAAAAACTTAGAATTTCACTGAAAAAACCCGCATTAGACGAAATGCACAGTGTAGTACATTGTATATGAGTGAGTTGCACTGAAAAACTTAGAATTTACTGAAAAACCCGCATTAGACGAAATGCACAGTGTAGTACATTGTATAATGAGTGAGTTGCACTGAAAAACTTAGAATTTACTGAAAAACCCGCATTAGACGAAATGCACAGTGTAGTACATTGTATATGAGTGAGTTGCACTGAAAAACTTAGAATTTACTGAAAAACCCGCATTAGACGAAATGCACAGTGTAGTACATTGTATATGAGTGAGTTGCACTGAAAAACTTAGAATTTACTGAAAAACCCGCATTAGACGAAATGCACAGTGTAGTACATTGTATATGAGTGAGTTGCAATGAAAAACTTAGAATTTACTGAAAAACCCGCATTAGACGAAATGCACAGTGTAGTACATTGTATATGAGTGAGTTGCACTGAAAAACTTAGAATTTACTGAAAAACCCGCATTAGACGAAATGCACAGTGTAGTACATAGTATATGAGTGAGTTGCACTGAAAAACTTAGAATTTACTGAAAAACCCGCATTAGACGAAATGCACAGTGTAGTACATTGTATATGAGTGAGTTGCACTGAAAAACTTAGAATTTACTGAAAAAACCCGCATTAGACGAAATGCACAGTGTAGTACATTGTATATGAGTGAGTTGCACTGAAAAACTTAGAATTTACTGAAAAACCCGCATTAGACGAAATGCACAGTGTAGTACATTGTATATGAGTGAGTTGCACTGAAAAACTTAGAATTTACTGAAAAACCCGCATTAGACGAAATGCACAGTGTAGTACATTGTATATGAGTGAGTTGCACTGAAAAACTTAGAATTTACTCAAAACCCGCATTAGACGAAATGCACAGTGTAGTACATTGTATATGAGTGAGTTGCACTGAATAACTTAGAATTTACTGAAAAACCCGCATTAGACGAAATGCACAGTGTAGTACATTGTATATGAGTGAGTTGCACTGAAAAACTTAGAATTTACTGAAAAACCCGCATTAGACGAAATGCACAGTGTAGTACATTGTATATGAGTGAGTTGCACTGAAAAACTTAGAATTTACTGAAAAACCCGCATTAGACGAAATGCACAGTGTAGTACATTGTATATGAGTGAGTTGCACTGAAAAACTTAGAATTTACTGAAAAACCCGCATTAGACGAAATGCACAGTGTAGTACATAGTATCATGAGTGAGTTGCACTGAAAAACTTAGAATTTAATGAAAAACCCGCATTAGACGAAATGCACAGTGTAGTACATTGTATATGAGTGAGTTGCACTGAAAAACTTAGAATTCACTGAAAAACCCGCATTAGACGAAATGCACAGTGTAGTACATTGTATATGAGTGAGTTGCACTGAAAAACTTAGAATTCACTGAAAAACCCGCATTAGACGAAATGCACAGTGTAGTACATTGTATATGAGTGAGTTGCACTGAAAAACTTAGAATTACTGAAAAACCCGCATTAGACGAAATGCACAGTGTAGTACATTGTATATGAGTGAGTTGCACTGAAAAAGTTAGAATTTACTGAAAAACCCGCATTAGACGAAATGCACAGTTTAGTACATTGTATATGAGTGAGTTGCACTGAAAAACTTAGAATTTACTGAAAAACCCGCATTAGACGAAATGAACAGTGTAGTACATAATATATGAGTGAGTTGCACTGAAAAACTTAGAATTTACTCAAAAACCCGCATTAGACGAAATGCACAGTGTAGTACATTGTATATGAGTGAGTTGCACTGAATAACTTAGAATTTACTCAAAAACCCGCATTAGACGAAATGCACAGTGTTGTACATAGTATATGAGTGAGTTGCACTGAAAAACTTAGAATTTACTGAAAAACCCGCATTAGACGAAATGCACAGTGTAGTACATTGTATATGAGTGAGTTGCACTGAAAAACTTAGAATTTACTGAAAAACCCGCATTAGACGAAATGCACAGTGTAGTACATTGTATATGAGTGAGTTGCACTGAAAAACTTAGAATTTACTGAAAAACCCGCATTAGACGAAATGCACATTGTAGTACATAGTATATGAGTGAGTTGCACTGAAAAACTTAGAATTTACTGAAAAACCCGCATTAGACGAAATGCACAGTGTAGTACATTGTATATGAGTGAGTTGCACTGAAAAACTTAGAATTCACTGAAAAACCCGCATTAGACGAAATGCACAGTGTAGTACATTGTATATGAGTGAGTTGCACTGAAAAACTTAGAATTTACTGAAAAACCCGCATTAGACGAAATGCACAGTGTAGTACATTGTATATGAGTGAGTTGCACTGAAAAACTTAGAATTTACTGAAAAACCCGCATTAGACGAAATGCACAGTGTAGTACATTGTATATGAGTGAGTTGCACTGAAAAACTTAGAATTTACTGAAAAACCCGCATTAGACGAAATGCACAGTGTAGTACATTGTATATGAGTGAGTTGCACTGAAAAACTTAGAATTTACTGAAAAACCCGCATTAGACGAAATGCACAGTGTAGTACATTGTATATGAGTGAGTTGCACTGAAAAACTTAGAATTTACTGAAAAACCCGCATTAGACGAAATGCACAGTGTAGTACATTGTATATGAGTGAGTTGCACTGAAAAACTTAGAATTTACTGAAAAACCCGCATTAGACGAAATGCACAGTGTAGTACATTGTATATGAGTGAGTTGCACTGAAAAACTTAGAATTTACTGAAAAACCCGCATTAGACGAAATGCACAGTGTAGTACATTGTATATGAGTGAGTTGCACTGAAAAACTTAGAATTTACTGAAAAACCCGCATTAGACGAAATGCACAGTGTAGTACATTGTATATGAGTGAGTTGCACTGAAAAACTTAGAATTTACTGAAAAACCCGCATTAGACGAAATGCACAGTGTAGTACATTGTATATGAGTGAGTTGCACTGAAAAACTTAGAATTTACTGAAAAACCCGCATTAGAAGAAATGCACAGTGTAGTACATTGTATATGAGTGAGTTGCACTGAAAAACTTAGAATTCACTGAAAACCCGCATTAGACGAAATGCACAGTGTAGTACATTGTATATGAGTGAGTTGCACTGAAAAAACTAAGAATTCACTGAAAAACCCGCATTAGACGAAATGCACAGTGTAGTACATTGTATATGAGTGAGTTGCACTGAAAAACTTAGAATTTACTGAAAAACCCGCATTAGACGAAATGCACAGTGTAGTACATTGTATATGAATGAGTTGCACTGAAAAACTTAGAATTTACTGAAAAACCCGCATTAGACGAAATGCACAGTGTAGTACATAGTATATGAGTGAGTTGCACTGAAAAACTTAGAATTTACTGAAAAACCCGCATTAGACGAAATGCACAGTGTAGTACATTGTATATGAGTGAGTTGCACTGAAAAAATTAGAATTCACTGAAAAACCCCGCATTAGACGAAATGCACAGTGTAGTACATTGTATATGAGTGAGTTGCACTGAAAAACTTAGAATTCACTGAAAAACCCGCATTAGACGAAATGCACAGTGTAGTACATTGTATATGAGTGAGTTGCACTGAAAAACTTAGAATTTACTGAAAAACCCGCATTAGACGAAATGCACAGTGTAGTACATAGTATATGAGTGAGTTGCACTGAAAAACTTAGAATTTACTGAAAAACCCGCATTAGACGAAATGCACAGTGTAGTACATTGTATATGAGTGAGTTGCACTGAAAAACTTAGAATTTACTGAAAAACCCGCATTAGACGAAATGCACAGTGTAGTACATAGTATATGAGTGAGTTGCACTGAAAAACTTAGAATTTACTGAAAAACCCGCATTAGACGAAATGCACAGTGTAGTACATTGTATATGAGTGAGTTGCACTGAAAAACTTAGAATTCACTGAAAAACCCGCATTAGACGAAATGCACAGTGTAGTACATTGTATATGAGTGAGTTGCACTGAAAAACTTAGAATTTACTGAAAAACCCGCATTAGACGAAATGCACAGTGTAGTACATTGTATATGAGTGAGTTGCACTGAAAAACTTAGAATTTACTGAAAAACCCGCATTAGACGAAATGCACAGTGTAGTACATTGTATATGAGTGAGTTGCACTGAAAAACTTAGAATTTACTGAAAAACCCGCATTAGACGGAAATGCACAGTGTAGTACATAGTATATGAGTGAGTTGCACTGAAAAACTTAGAATTTACTGAAAAACCCGCATTAGACGAAATGCACAGTGTAGTACATTGTATATGAGTGAGTTGCACTGAAAAACTTAGAATTCACTGAAAAACCCGCATTAGACGAAATGCACAGTGTAGTACATTGTATATGAGTGAGTTGCACTGAAAAACTTAGAATTTACTGAAAAACCCGCATTAGACGAAATGCACAGTGTAGTACATTGTATATGAGTGAGTTGCACTGAAAAACTTAGAATTTACTGAAAAACCCGCATTAGACGAAATGCACAGTGTAGTACATTGTATATGAGTGAGTTGCACTGAAAAACTTAGAATTTACTGAAAAACCCGCATTAGACGAAATGCACAGTGTAGTACATTGTATATGAGTGAGTTGCACTGAAAAACTTAGAATTTACTGAAAAACCCGCATTAGACGAAATGCACAGTGTAGTACATTGTATATGAGTGAGTTGCACTGAAAAACTTAGAATTTACTGAAAAACCCGCATTAGAAGAAATGCACAGTGTAGTACATTGTATATGAGTGAGTTGCACTGAAAAACTTAGAATTCACTGAAAAAACCCGCATTAGACGAAATGCACAGTGTAGTACATTGTATATGAGTGAGTTGCACTGAAAAACTAAGAATTCACTGAAAAACCCGCATTAGACGAAATGCACAGTGTAGTACATTGTATATGAGTGAGTTGCACTGAAAAACTTAGAATTTACTGAAAAACCCGCATTAGACGAAATGCACAGTGTAGTACATTGTATATGAATGAGTTGCACTGAAAAACTTAGAATTTACTGAAAAACCCGCATTAGACGAAATGCACAGTGTAGTACATAGTATATGAGTGAGTTGCACTGAAAAACTTAGAATTTACTGAAAAACCCGCATTAGACGAAATGCACAGTGTAGTACATTGTATATGAGTGAGTTGCACTGAAAAAATTAGAATTCACTGAAAAACCCGCATTAGACGAAATGCACAGTGTAGTACATTGTATATGAGTGAGTTGCACTGAAAAACTTAGAATTCACTGAAAAACCCGCATTAGACGAAATGCACAGTGTAGTACATTGTATATGAGTGAGTTGCACTGAAAAACTTAGAATTTACTGAAAAACCCGCATTAGACGAAATGCACAGTGTAGTACATAGTATATGAGTGAGTTTCACTGAAAAAACTTAGAATTTACTGAAAAACCCGCATTTGACGAAATGCACAGTGTAGTACATAGTATATGAGTGAGTTGCACTGAAAAACTTAGAATTTACTGAAAACCCGCATTAGACGAAATGCACAGTGTAGTACATAGTATATGAGTGAGTTGCACTGAAAAACTTAGAATTTACTGAAAAACCCGCATTAGACGAAATGCACAGTGTAGTACATTGTATATGAGTGAGTTGCACTGAAAAACTTAGAATTCACTGAAAAACCCGCATTAGACGAAATGCAGAGTGTAGTACATTGTATATGAGTGAGTTGCACTGAAAAAACTTAGAATTCACTGAAAAACCCGCATTAGACGAAATGCACAGTGTAGTACATTGTATATGAGTGAGTTGCACTGAAAAACTTAGAATTACTGAAAAACCCGCATTAGACGAAATGCACAGTGTAGTACATTGTATACGAGTGAGTTGCACTGAAAAACTTAGAATTCACTGAAAAACCCGCATTAGACGAAATGCACAGTGTAGTACATTGTATATGAGTGAGTTGCACTGAAAAACTTAGAATTTTACTGAAAAACCCGCATTAGAGGAAATGCACAGTGTAGTACATTGTATATGAGTAAGTTGCACTGAAAAACTTAGAATTCACTGAAAAAACCCGCATTAGACGAAATGCACAGTGTAGTACATTGTATATGAGTGAGTTGCACTGAAAAACTTAGAATTCACTGAAAAACCCGCATTAGACGAAATGCACAGTGTAGTACATTGTATATGAGTGAGTTGCACTGAAAAACTTAGAATTACTGAAAACCCGCATTAGACGAAATGCACAGTGTAGTACATTGTATATGAGTGAGTTGCACTGAAAAACTTAGAATTTACTGAAAAA
Organism: Mus caroli; assembly: GCF_978045245.1. Classification (NCBI taxonomy): domain Eukaryota; kingdom Metazoa; phylum Chordata; class Mammalia; order Rodentia; family Muridae; genus Mus; species Mus caroli. The sequence goes on along the minus strand of NW_028228064.1, from coordinate 29,134 downwards.
CCCGCATTAGACGAAATGCACAGTGTAGTACATTGTATATGAGTGAGTTGCACTGAAAAACTTAGAATTTACTGAAAACCCGCATTAGACGAAATGCACAGTGTAGTACATTGTATATGAGTGAGTTGCACTGAAAAACTTAGAATTTACTGAAAAACCCGCATTAGACGAAATGCACAGTGTAGTACATTGTATATGAGTGAGTTGCACTGAAAAACTTAGAATTTACTGAAAAACCCGCATTAGACGAAATGCACAGTGTAGTACATAGTATATGAGTGAGTTGCACTGAAAAACTTAGAATTTACTGAAAAACCCGCATTAGACGAAATGCACAGTGTAGTACATAGTATATGAGTGAGTTGCACTGAAAAACTTAGAATTTACTGAAAAACCCGCATTAGACGAAATGCACAGTGTAGTACATTGTATATGAGTGAGTTGCACTGAAAAACTTAGAATTCACTGAAAAAACCCGCATTAGACGAAATGCACAGTGTAGTACATTGTATATGAGTGAGTTGCACTGAAAAACTTAGAATTCACTGAAAAACCCGCATTAGACGAAATGCACAGTGTAGTACATTGTATATGAGTGAGTTGCACTGAAAAACTTAGAATTACTGAAAAACCCGCATTAGACGAAATGCACAGTGTAGTACATAGTATATGAGTGAGTTGCACTGAAAAACTTAGAATTTACTGAAAAACCCGCATTAGACGAAATGCACAGTGTAGTACATTGTATATGAGTGAGTTGCACTGAAAAACTTAGAATTTACTGAAAAACCCGCATTAGACGAAATGCACAGTGTAGTACATTGTATATGAGTGAGTTGCACTGAAAAACTTAGAATTCACTGAAAAACCCGCATTAGACGAAATGCACAGTGTAGTACATTGTATATGAGTGAGTTGCACTGAAAAACTTAGAATTTACTGAAAAACCCGCATTAGACGAAATGCACAGTGTAGTACATAGTATATGAGTGAGTTGCACTGAAAAACTTAGAATTTACTGAAAAACCCGCATTAGACGAAATGCACAGTGTAGTACATTGTATATGAGTGAGTTGCACTGAAAAACTTAGAATTTACTGAAAAACCCGCATTAGACGAAATGCACAGTGTAGTACATTGTATATGAGTGAGTTGCACTGAAAAACTTAGAATTCACTGAAAAACCCGCATTAGACGAAATGCACAGTGTAGTACATTGTATATGAGTGAGTTGCACTGAAAAACTTAGAATTTACTGAAAACCCGCATTAGACGAAATGCACAGTGTAGTACATTGTATATGAGTGAGTTGCACTGAAAAACTTAGAATTCACTGAAAAACCCGCATTAGACGAAATGCACAGTGTAGTACATTGTATATGAGTGAGTTGCACTGAAAAACTTAGAATTTACTGAAAAACCCGCATTAGACGAAATGCACAGTGTAGTACATTGTATATGAGTGAGTTGCACTGAAAAACTTAGAATTCACTGAAAAACCCGCATTAGACGAAATGCACAGTGTAGTACATTGTATATGAGTGAGTTGCACTGAAAAACTTAGAATTTACTGAAAAACCCGCATTAGACGAAATGCACAGTGTAGTACATAGTATATGAGTGAGTTGCACTGAAAAACTTAGAATTTACTGAAAAACCCGCATTAGACGAAATGCACAGTGTAGTACATTGTATATGAGTGAGTTGCACTGAAAAACTTAGAATTTACTGAAAAACCCACATTAGACGAAATGCACAGTGTAGTACATTGTATATGAGTGAGTTGCACTGAAAAACTTAGATTCACTGAAAAACCCGCATTAGACGAAATGCACAGTGTGGTACATTGTATATGAGTGAGTTGCACTGAAAAACTTAGAATTTACTGAAAAACCCGCATTAGACGAAATGCACAGTGTAGTACATTGTATATGAGTGAGTTGCACTGAAAAACTTAGAATGCACTGAAAAACCCGCATTAGACGAAATGCACAGTGTAGTACATTGTATATGAGTGAGTTGCACTGAAAAACTTAGAATTTACTGAAAAACCCGCATTAGACGAAATGCACAGTGTAGTACATTGTATATGAGTGAGTTGCACTGAAAAACTTAGAATTCACTGAAAAACCCGCATTAGACGAAATGCACAGTGTAGTACATTGTATATGAGTGAGTTGCAATGAAAAACTTAGAATACACAGAAAAAACCCGCATTAGACGAAATGCACAGTGTAGTACATTGTATATGAGTGAGTTGCACTGAAAAACTTAGAATTCACTGAAAAACCCGCATTAGACGAAATGCACAGTGTAGTACATTGTATATGAGTGAGTTGCACTGAAAAACTTAGAATTTACTGAAAAACCCGCATTAGACGAAATGCACCGTGTAGTACATTGTATATGAGTGAGGTTGCACTGAAAAACTTAGAATTTACTGAAAAACCCCGCATTAGACTAAATGCACAGTGTAGTACATTGTATATGAGTGAGTTGCACTGAAAAACTTAGAATTTACTGAAAAACCCGCATTAGACGAAATGCACAGTGTAGTACATTGTATATGAGTGAGTTGCACTGAAAAACTTAGAATTTACTGAAAAACCCGCATTAGACGAAATGCACAGTGTAGTACATAGTATATGAGTGAGTTGCACTGAAAAACTTAGAATTCACTGAAAAACCCGCATTAGACGAAATGCACAGAGTAGTACATTGTATATGAGTGAGTTGCGCTGAAAAACTTAGAATTCACTGAAAAACCCGCATTAGACGAAATGCACAGTGTAGTACATTGTATATGAGTGAGTTGCACTGAAAAACTTAGAATTTACTGAAAAACCCGCATTAGACGAAATGCACAGTGTAGTACATTGTATATGAGTGAGTTGCACTGAAAAACTTAGAATTCACTGAAAAACCCGCATTAGACGAAATGCACAGTGTAGTACATTGTATATGAGTGAGTTGCAATGAAAAACTTAGAATTCACTGAAAAACCCGCATTAGACGAAATGCACAGTGTAGTACATTGTATATGAGTGAGTTGCACTGAAAAACTTAGATTCACTGAAAAACCCGCATTAGACGAAATGCACAGTGTAGTACATTGTATATGAGTGAGTTGCACTGAAAAACTTAGAATTTACTGAAAAACCCGCATTAGACGAAATGCACCGTGTAGTACATTGTATATGAGTGAGTTGCACTGAAAAACTTAGAATTTACTGAAAAACCCGCATTAGACGAAATGCACAGTGTAGTACATTTGTATATGAGTGAGTTGCACTGAAAAACTTAGAATTTACTGAAAAACCCGCATTAGACGAAATGCACAGTGTAGTACATTGTATATGAGTGAGTTGCACTGAAAAACTTAGAATTTACTGAAAAACCCGCATTAGACGAAATGCACAGTGTAGTACATTGTATATGAGTGAGTTGCACTGAAAAACTTAGAATTTACTGAAAAACCCGCATTAGACGAAATGCACAGTGTAGTACATTGTATATGAGTGAGTTGCACTGAAAAACTTAGAATTTACTGAAAAACCCGCATTAGACGAAATGCACAGTGTAGTACATTGTATATGAGTGAGTTGCACTGAAAAACTTAGAATTTACTGAAAAACCCGCATTAGACGAAATGCACAGTGTAGTACATAGTATATGAGTGAGTTGCACTGAAAAACATAGAATTTACTGAAAAACCCGCATTAGACGAAATGCACAGTGTAGTACATAGTATATGAGTGAGTTGCACTGAAAAACTTAGAATTTACTGAAAAACCCGCATTAGACGAAATGCACAGTGTAGTACATTGTATATGAGTGAGTTGCACTGAAAAACTTAGAATTCACTGAAAAACCCGCATTAGACGAAATGCACAGTGTAGTACATTGTATATGAGTGAGTTGCACTGAAAAACTTAGAATTTACTGAAAAACCCGCATTAGACGAAATGCACAGTGTAGTACATAGTATATGAGTGAGTTGCACTGAAAAACTTAGAATTTACTGAAAAACCCGCATTAGAGGAAATGCACAGTGTAGTACATTGTATATGAGTGAGTTGCACTGAAAAACTTAGAATTTACTGAAAAACCCGCATTAGACGAAATGCACAGTGTAGTACATAGTATATGAGTGAGTTTGCACTGAAAAACTTAGAATTTACTGAAAAACCCGCATTAGACGAAATGCACAGTGTAGTTCATAGTATATAAGTGAGTTGCACTGAAAAACTTAGAATTTACTGAAAAACCCGCATTAGACGAAATGCACAGTGTAGTACATTGTATATGAGTGAGTTGCACTGAAAAACTTAGAATTTACTGAAAAACCCGCATTAGACGAAATGCACAGTGTAGTACATTGTATATGAGTGAGTTGCACTGAAAAACTTAGAATTCACTGAAAAACCCGCATTAGACGAAATGCACAGTGTAGTACATTGTATATGAGTGAGTTGCACTGAAAAACTTAGAATTACTGAAAAACCCGCATTAGACGAAATGCACAGTGTAGTACATTGTATATGAGTGAGTTGCACTGAAAAACTTAGAATTTACTGAAAAACCCGCATTAGACGAAATGCACAGTGTAGTACATAGTATATGAGTGAGTTGCACTGAAAAACTTAGAATTTACTGAGAAACCCGCATTAGACGAAATGCACAGTTAGTACATTGTATATGAGTGAGTTGCACTGAAAAATTAGAATTCACTGAAAAACCCGCATTAGACGAAATGCACAGTGTAGTACATTGTATATGAGTGAGTTGCACTGAAAAACTTAGAATTCACTGAAAAACCCGCATTAGACGAAATGCACAGTGTAGTACATTGTATATGAGTGAGTTGCACTGAAAAACTTAGAATTTACTGAAAAACCCCATTAGACGAAATGCACAGTGTAGTACATAGTATATGAGTGAGTTGCACTGAAAAACTTAGAATTTACTGAAAAACCCGCATTAGACGAAATGCACAGTGTAGTACATTGTATATGAGTGAGTTGCACTGAAAAACTTAGAATTCACTGAAAAACCCGCATTAGACGAAATTGCACAGTGTAGTACATTGTATATGAGTGAGTTGCACTGAAAAACTTAGAATTCACTGAAAAACCCGCATTAGACGAAATGCACAGTGTAGTACATTGTATATGAGTGAGTTGCACTGGAAAAACTTAGAATTTACTGAAAAACCCGCATTAGACGAAATGCACAGTGTAGTACATTGTATATGAGTGAGTTGCACTGAAAAACTTAGAATTTACTGAAAAACCCACATTAGACGAAATGCACAGTTTAGTACATTGTATATGAGTGAGTTGCACTGAAAAACTTAGAATTTACTGAAAAACCCGCATTAGATGAAATGCACAGTGTAGTACATTGTATATGAGTGAGTTGCACTGAAAAACTTAGAATTTACTGAAAAACCCGCATTAGACGAAATGCACAGTGTAGTACATTGTATATGAGTGAGTTGCACTGAAAAACTTAGAATTTACTGAAAAACCCGCATTAGACGAAATGCACAGTGTAGTACATAGTATATGAGTGAGTTGCACTGAAAAACTTAGAATTTACTGAAAAACCCGCATTAGACGAAATGCACAGTGTAGTACATTGTATATGAGTGAGTTGCACTGAAAAACTTAGAATTCACTGAAAAACCCGCATTAGACGAAATGCACAGTGTAGTACATTGTATATGAGTGAGTTGCACTGAAAAACTTAGAATTTACTGAAAAACCCGCATTAGACGAAATGCACAGTGTAGTACATTGTATATGAGTGAGTTGCACTGAAAACTTAGAATTCACTGAAAAACCCGCATTAGACGAAATGCACAGTGTAGTACATTGTATATGAGTGAGTTGCAATGAAAAAATTAGAATACACTGAAAAACCCGCATTAGACGAAATGCACAGTGTAGTACATTGTATATGAGTGAGTTGCACTGAAAAACTTAGAATTCACTGAAAAAACCGCATTAGACGAAATGCACAGTGTAGTACATTGTATATGAGTGAGTTGCACTGAAAAACTTAGAATTTACTGAAAAACCCGCATTAGACGAAATGCACAGTGTAGTACATTGTATATGAGTGAGTTGCACTGAAAAACTTAGAATTTACTGAAAAACCCGCATTAGACGAAATGCACAGTGTAGTACATTGTATATGAGTGAGTTGCACTGAAAAACTTAGAATTTACTGAAAAACCCGCATTAGACGAAATGCACAGTGTAGTACATTGTATATGAGTGAGTTGCACTGAAAAACTTAGAATTTACTGAAAAACCCGCATTAGACGAAATGCACAGTGTAGTACATTGTATATGAGTGAGTTGCACTGAAAAACTTAGAATTTACTGAAAAACCCGCATTAGACGAAATGCACAGTGTAGTACATTGTATATGAGTGAGTTGCACTGAAAAACTTAGAATTTACTGAAAAACCCGTATTAGACGAAATGCACAGTGTAGTACATTGTATATGAGTGAGTTGCACTGAAAAACTTAGAATTTACTGAAAAACCCGCATTAGACGAAATGCACAGTGTAGTACATAGTATATGAGTGAGTTGCACTGAAAAACTTAGAATTTACTGAAAAACCCGCATTAGACGAAATGCACAGTGTAGTACATAGTATATGAGTGAGTTGCACTGAAAAACTTAGAATTTACTGAAAAACCCGCATTAGACGAAATGCACAGTGTAGTACATAGTATATGAGTGAGTTGCACTGAAAAACTTAGAATTTACTGAAAACCCGCATTAGACGAAATGCACAGTGTAGTACATTGTATATGAGTGAGTTGCACTGAAAAACTTAGAATTCACTGAAAAACCCGCATTAGACGAAATGCACAGTGTAGTACATTGTATATGAGTGAGTTGCACTGAAAAACTTAGAATTTACTGAAAAACCCGCATTAGACGAAATGCACAGTGTAGTACATTGTATATGAGTGAGTTGCACTGAAAAACTTAGAATTCACTGAAAAAGCCGCATTAGACGAAATGCACAGTGTAGTACATTGTATATGAGTGAGTTGCACTGAAAAACTTAGAATTTACTGAAAAACCCGCATTAGACGAAATGCACAGTGTAGACATAGTATATGAGTGAGTTGCACTGAAAAACTTAGAATTTACTGAAAAACCCGCATTAGACGAAATGCACAGTGTAGTACATTGTATATGAGTGAGTTGCACTGAAAAACTTAGAATTTACTGAAAAACCCGCATTAGACGAAATGCACAGTGTAGTACATAGTATATGAGTGAGTTGCACTGAAAAACTTAGAATTTACTGAAAAACCCGCATTAGACGAAATGCACAGTGTAGTACATTGTATATGAGTGAGTTGCACTGAAAAACTTAGAATTCACTGAAAAACCCGCATTAGACGAAATGCACAGTGTAGTACATTGTATATGAATGAGTTGCACTGAAAAACTTAGAATTTACTGAAAAACCCGCATTAGACGAAATGCACAGTGTAGTACATTGTATATGAGTGAGTTGCACTGAAAAACTTAGAATTCACTGAAAAACCCGCATTAGACGAAATGCACAGTGTAGTACATTGTATATGAGTGAGTTGCACTGAAAAACTTAGAATTCACTGAAAAACCCGCATTAGACGAAATGCACAGTGTAGTACATTGTATATGAGTGAGTTGCACTGAAAAACTTAGAATTCACTGAAAAACCCGCATTAGACGAAATGAACAGTGTAGTATATTGTATATGAGTGAGTTGCACTGAAAAACTTAGAATTTACTGAAAAACCCGCATTAGACGAAATGCACAGTGTAGTACATTGTATATGAGTGAGTTGCACTGAAAAAACTTAGAATTTACTGAAAAACCCGCATTAGACGAAATGCACAGTGTAGTACATAGTATATGAGTGAGTTGCACTGAAAAACTTAGAATTTACTGAAAAACCCGCATTAGACGAAATGCACAGTGTAGTACATAGTATATGAGTGAGTTGCACTGAAAAACTTAGAATTTACTGAAAAACCCGCATTAGACGAAATGCACAGTGTAGTACATAGTATATGAGTGAGTTGCACTGAAAAACTTAGAATTTACTGAAAAACCCGCATTAGACGAAATGCACAGTGTAGTACATTGTATATGAGTGAGTTGCACTGAAAAACTTAGAATTCACTGAAAACCCGCATTAGACGAAATGCACAGTGTAGTACATTGTATATGAGTGAGTTGCACTGAAAATCTTAGAATTCACTGAAAAACCCGCATTAGACGAAATGCACAGTGTAGTACATTGTATATGAGTGAGTTGCACTGAAAAACTTAGAATTCACTGAAAACCCGCATTAGACGAAATGCACAGTGTAGTACATTGTATATGAGTGAGTTGCACTGAAAAACTTAGAATTTACTGAAAAACCCGCATTAGACGAAATGCACAGTGTAGTACATAGTATATGAGTGATTTGCACTGAAAAACTTAGAATTTACTGAAAAACCCGCATTAGACGAAATGCACAGTGTAGTACATAGTATATGAGTGAGTTGCACTGAAAAACTTAGAATTTACTGAAAAACCCGCATTAGACGAAATGCACAGTGTAGTACATAGTATATGAGTGAGTTGCTCTGAAAAACTTAGAATTTACTGAAAAACCCGCATTAGACGAAATGCACAGTGTAGTACATTGTATATGAGTGAGTTGCACTGAAAAACTTAGAATTTACTGAAAAACCCGCATTAGACGAAATGCACAGTGTAGTACATTGTATATGAGTGAGTTGCACTGAAAAACTTAGAATTCACTGAAAAACCCGCATTAGACGAAATTCACAGTGTAGTACATTGTATATGAGTGAGTTGCACTCAAAAACTTAGAATTTACTGAAAAACCCGCATTAGACGAAATGCACAGTGTAGTACATTGTATATGAGTGAGTTGCACTGAAAAACTTAGAATTTACTGAAAAACCCGCATTAGACGAAATGCACAGTGTAGTACATAGTATATGAGTGAGTTGCACTGAAAAACTTAGAATTTACTGAAAAACCCGCATTAGACGAAATGCACAGTGTAGTACATTGTATATGAGTGAGTTGCACTGAAAAAATTAGAATTCACTGAAAAACCCCGCATTAGACGAAATGCACAGTGTAGTACATTGTATATGAGTGAGTTGCACTGAAAAACTTAGAATTCACTGAAAAACCCGCATTAGACGAAATGCACAGTGTAGTACATTGTATATGAGTGAGTTGCACTGAAAAACTTAGAATTTACTGAAAAACCCGCATTAGACGAAATGCACAGTGTAGTACATAGTATATGAGTGAGTTGCACTGAAAAACTTAGAATTTACTGAAAAACCCGCATTAGACGAAATGCCACAGTGTAGTACATTGTATATGAGTGAGTTGCACTGAAAAACTTAGAATTCACTGAAAAACCCGATTTGACGAAATGCACAGTGTAGTACATTGTATATGAGTGAGTTGCACTGAAAAACTTAGAATTCACTGAAAAACCCGCATTAGACGAAATGCACAGTGTAGTACATTGTATATGAGTGAGTTGCACTGAAAAACTTAGAATTTACTGAAAAACCCGCATTAGACGAAATGCACAGTGTAGTACATTGTATATGAGTGATTTGCACTGAAAAACTTAGAATTTACTGAAAAACCCGCATTAGACGAAATGCACAGTGTAGTACATTGTATATGAGTGAGTTGCACTGAAAAACTTAGAATTTACTGAAAAACCCGCATTAGACGAAATGCACAGTGTAGTACATTGTATATGAGTGAGTTGCACTGAAAAAGTTAGAATTTACTGAAAAACCCGCATTAGACGAAATGCACAGTTTAGTACATTGTATATGAGTGAGTTGCACTGAAAAACTTAGAATTTACTGAAAAACCCGCATTAGACGAAATGCACAGTGTAGTACATTGTATATGAGTGAGTTGCACTGAAAAACTTAGAATTTACTGAAAAACCCGCATTAGACGAAATGCACAGTGTAGTACATTGTATGAGTGAGTTGCACTGAAAAACTTAGAATTTACTGAAAAACCCGCATTAGAGGAAATGCACAGTGTAGTACAATGTATATGAGTGAGTTGCACTGAAAAACTTAGAATTTACTGAAAAACCTGCATTAGACGAAATGCACAGTGTAGTACATTGTATATGAGTGAGTTGCACTGAAAAACTTAGAATTTACTGAAAAACCCGCATTAGACGAAATGCACAGTGTAGTACATTGTATATGAGTGAGTTGCACTGAAAAACTTAGAATTCACTGAAAAACCCGCATTAGACGAAATGCACAGTGTAGTACATTGTATATGAGTGAGTTGCACTGAAAAACTCAGAATTCACTGAAAAACCCGCATTAGACGAAATGCACAGTGTAGTACATTGTATATGAGTGAGTTGCACTGAAAAACGTAGAATTTACTGAAAAACCCGCATTAGACGAAATGCACAGTGTAGTACATTGTATATGAGTGAGTTGCACTGAAAAACTTAGAATTTACTGAAAAACCCGCATTAGACGAAATGCACAGTGTAGTACATTGTATATGAGTGAGTTGCACTGAAAAACTTAGAATTTACTGAAAAACCCGCATTAGACGAAATGCACAGTGTAGTACATAGTATATGAGTGAGTTGCACTGAAAAACTTAGAATTTACTGAAAAACCCGCATTAGACGAAATGCACAGTGTAGTACATTGTATATGAGTGAGTTGCACTGAAAAACTAAGAATTCACTGAAAAACCCGCATTAGACGAAATGCACAGTGTAGTACATTGTATATGAGTGAGTTGCACTGAAAAACTCAGAATTCACTGAAAAACCCGCATTAGACGAAATGCACAGTGTAGTACATTGTATATGAGTGAGTTGCACTGAAAAACTTAGAATTTACTGAAAAATCCGCATTAGACGAAATGCACAGTGTAGTACATTGTATATGAGTGAGTTGCACTGAAAAAGTTAGAATTTACTGAAAAACCCGCATTAGACGAAATGCACAGTTTAGTACATTGTATATGAGTGAGTTGCACTGAAAAACTTAGAATTTACTGAAAAACCCGCATTAGACAAAATGCACAGTGTAGTACATAGTATATGAGTGAGTTGCACTGAAAAACTTAGAATTTACTGAAAAACCCGCATTAGACGAAATGCACAGTGTAGTACATTGTATATGAGTGAGTTGCACTGAAAAACTTAGAATTTACTGAAAAACCCGCATTAGAAGAAATGCACAGTGTAGTACATTGTATATGAGTGAGTTGCACTGAAAAACTTAGAATTCACTGAAAAACCCGCATTAGACGAAATGCAAAGTGTAGTACATTGTATATGAATGAGTTGCACTGAAGAACTTAGAATTTACTGAAAAACCCGCATTAGACGAAATGCACAGTGTAGTACATTGTATATGAGTGAGTTGCACTGAAAAACTTAGAATTTACTGAAAAACCCGCATTAGACGAAATGCACAGTGTAGTACATTGTATATGAGTGAGTTGCAATGAAAAACTTAGAATTTACTGAAAAACCCGCATTAGACGAAATGCACAGTGTAGTACATTGTATATGAGTGAGTTGCACTGAAAAACTTAGAATTTACTGAAAAACCCGCATTAGACGAAATGCACAGTGTAGTACATTGTATATGAGTGAGTTGCACTGAAAAACTTAGAATTTACTGAAAAACCCGCATTAGACGAAATGCACAGTGTAGTACATAGTATATGAGTGAGTTGCACTGAAAAACTTAGAATTTACTGAAAAACCCGCATTAGACGAAATGCACAGTGTAGTACATTGTATATGAGTGAGTTGCACTGAAAAACTTAGAATTCACTGAAAAACCCGCATTAGACGAAATGCACAGTGTAGTACATAGTATATGAGTGAGTTGCACTGAAAAACTTAGAATTTACTGAAAAACCCGCATTAGACGAAATGCACAGTGTAGTACATAGTATATGAGTGAGTTGCACTGAAAAAACTTAGAATTTACTGAAAAACCCGCATTAGACGAAATGCACAGTGTAGTACATAGTATATGAGTGAGTTGCACTGAAAAACTTAGAATTTACTGAAAAACCCGCATTAGACGAAATGCACAGTGTAGTACATTGTATATGAGTGAGTTGCACTGAAAAACTTAGAATTCACTGAAAAACCCGCATTAGACGAAATGCACAGTGTAGTACATTGTATATGAGTGAGTTGCACTGAAAAACTTAGAATTCACTGAAAAACCCGCATTAGACGAAATGCACAGTGTAGTACATTGTATATGAGTGAGTTGCACTGAAAAACTTAGAATTCACTGAAAAACCCGCATTAGACGAAATGCACAGTGTAGTACATTGTATATGAGTGAGTTGCACTGAAAAACTTAGAATTTACTGAAAAACCCGCATTAGACGAAATGCACAGTGTAGTACATTGTATATGAGTGAGTTGCACTGAAAAACTTAGAATTTACTGAAAAACCCGCATTAGACGAAATGCACAGTGTAGTACATAGTATATGAGTGAGTTGCACTGAAAAACTTAGAATTTACTGAAAAACCCGCATTAGACGAAATGCACAGTGTAGTACATTGTATATGAGTGAGTTGCACTGAAAAACTTAGAATTTACTGAAAAACCCGCATTAGACGAAATGCACAGTGTAGTACATTGTATATGAGTGAGTTGCACTGAAAAACTTAGAATTCACTGAAAAACCCGCATTAGACGAAATTCACAGTGTAGTACATTGTATATGAGTGAGTTGCACTCAAAAACTTAGAATTTACTGAAAAACCCGCATTAGACGAAATGCACAGTGTAGTACATTGTATATGAGTGAGTTGCACTGAAAAACTTAGAATTTACTGAAAAACCCGCATTAGACGAAATGCACAGTGTAGTACATAGTATATGAGTGAGTTGCACTGAAAAACTTAGAATTTACTGAAAAACCCGCATTAGACGAAATGCACAGTGTAGTACATTGTATATGAGTGAGTTGCACTGAAAAAATTAGAATTCACTGAAAAACCCGCATTAGACGAAATGCACAGTGTAGTACATTGTATATGAGTGAGTTGCACTGAAAAACTTAGAATTCACTGAAAAACCCGCATTAGACGAAATGCACAGTGTAGTACATTGTATATGAGTAAGTTGCACTGAAAAACTTAGAATTTACTGAAAAACCCGCATTAGACGAAATGCACAGTGTAGTACATAGTATATGAGTGAGTTGCACTGAAAAACTTAGAATTTACTGAAAAACCCGCATTAGACGAAATGCACAGTGTAGTACATTGTATATGAGTGAGTTGCACTGAAAAACTTAGAATTCACTGAAAAACCCGCATTAGACGAAATGCACAGTGTAGTACATTGTATATGAGTGAGTTGCACTGAAAAACTTAGAATTCACTGAAAAACCCGCATTAGACGAAATGCACAGTGTAGTACATTGTATATGAGTGAGTTGCACTGAAAAACTTAGAATTCACTGAAAAACCCGCATTAGACGAAATGCACAGTGTAGTACATTGTATATGAGTGAGTTGCACTGAAAAACTTAGAATTTACTGAAAAACCCGCATTAGACGAAATGCACAGTGTAGTACATAGTATATGAGTGATTTGCACTGAAAAACTTAGAATTTACTGAAAAACCCGCATTAGACGAAATGCACAGTGTAGTACATAGTATATGAGTGAGTTGCACTGAAAAACTTAGAATTTACTGAAAAACCCGCATTAGACGAAATGCACAGTGTAGTACATAGTATATGAGTGAGTTGCTCTGAAAAACTTAGAATTTACTGAAAAACCCGCATTAGACGAAATGCACAGTGTAGTACATTGTATATGAGTGAGTTGCACTGAAAAACTTAGAATTTACTGAAAAACCCGCATTAGACGAAATGCACAGTGTAGTACATTGTATATGAGTGAGTTGCACTGAAAAACTTAGAATTCACTGAAAAACCCGCATTAGACGAAATTCACAGTGTAGTACATTGTATATGAGTGAGTTGCACTCAAAAACTTAGAATTTACTGAAAAACCCGCATTAGACGAAATGCACAGTGTAGTACATTGTATATGAGTGAGTTGCACTGAAAAACTTAGAATTTACTGAAAAACCCGCATTAGACGAAATGCACAGTGTAGTACATAGTATATGAGTGAGTTGCACTGAAAAACTTAGAATTTACTGAAAAACCCGCATTAGACGAAATGCACAGTGTAGTACATTGTATATGAGTGAGTTGCACTGAAAAAATTAGAATTCACTGAAAAACCCGCATTAGACGAAATGCACAGTGTAGTACATTGTATATGAGTGAGTTGCACTGAAAAACTTAGAATTCACTGAAAAACCCGCATTAGACGAAATGCACAGTGTAGTACATTGTATATGAGTAAGTTGCACTGAAAAACTTAGAATTTACTGAAAAACCCGCATTAGACGAAATGCACAGTGTAGTACATAGTATATGAGTGAGTTGCACTGAAAAACTTAGAATTTACTGAAAAACCCGCATTAGACGAAATGCACAGTGTAGTACATTGTATATTAGTGAGTTGCACTGAAAAACTTAGAATTCACTGAAAAACCCGCATTAGACGAAATGCACAGTGTAGTACATTGTATATGAGTGAGTTGCACTGAAAAACTTAGAATTCACTGAAAAACCCGCATTAGACGAAATGCACAGTGTAGTACATTGTATATGAGTGAGTTGCACTGAAAAACTTAGAATTTACTGAAAAACCCGCATTAGACGAAATGCACAGTGTAGTACATTGTATATGAGTGATTTGCACTGAAAAACTTAGAATTTACTGAAAAACCCGCATTAGACGAAATGCACAGTGTAGTACATTGTATATGAGTGAGTTGCACTGAAAAACTTAGAATTTACTGAAAAACCCGCATTAGACGAAATGCACAGTGTAGTACATTGTATATGAGTGAGTTGCACTGAAAAAGTTAGAATTTACTGAAAAACCCGCATTAGACGAAATGCACAGTTTAGTACATTGTATATGAGTGAGTTGCACTGAAAAACTTAGAATTTACTGAAAAACCCGCATTAGACGAAATGCACAGTGTAGTACATTGTATATGAGTGAGTTGCACTGAAAAACTTAGAATTTACTGAAAAACCCGCATTAGACGAAATGCACAGTGTAGTACATAGTATATGAGTGAGTTACACTGAAAAACTTAGAATTTACTGAAAAACCCGCATTAGACGAAATGCACAGTGTAGTACATTGTATATGAGTGAGTTGCACTGAAAAACTTAGAATTCACTGAAAAACCCGCATTAGACGAAATGCACAGTGTAGTACATTGTATATGAGTGAGTTGCACTGAAAAACTCAGAATTCACTGAAAAACCCGCATTAGACGAAATGCACAGTGTAGTACATTGTATATGAGTGAGTTGCACTGAAAAACGTAGAATTTACTGAAAAACCCGCATTAGACGAAATGCACAGTGTAGTACATTGTATATGAGTGAGTTGCACTGAAAAACTTAGAATTTACTGAAAAACCCGCATTAGACGAAATGCACAGTGTAGTACATTGTATATGAGTGAGTTGCACTGAAAAACTTAGAATTTACTGAAAAACCCGCATTAGACGAAATGCACAGTGTAGTACATAGTATATGAGTGAGTTACACTGAAAAACTTAGAATTTACTGAAAAACCCGCATTAGACGAAATGCACAGTGTAGTACATTGTATATGAGTGAGTTGCACTGAAAAACTAAGAATTCACTGAAAAACCCGCATTAGACGAAATGCACAGTGTAGTACATTGTATATGAGTGAGTTGCACTGAAAAACTCAGAATTCACTGAAAAACCCGCATTAGACGAAATGCACAGTGTAGTACATTGTATATGAGTGAGTTGCACTGAAAAACTTAGAATTTACTGAAAAACCCGCATTAGACGAAATGCACAGTGTAGTACATTGTATATGAGTGAGTTGCACTGAAAAAGTTAGAATTTACTGAAAAACCCGCATTAGACGAAATGCACAGTTTAGTACATTGTATATGAGTGAGTTGCACTGAAAAACTTAGAATTTACTGAAAAACCTGCATTAGACAAAATGCACAGTGTAGTACATAGTATATGAGTGAGTTGCACTGAAAAACTTAGAATTTACTGAAAAACCCGCATTAGACGAAATGCACAGTGTAGTACATTGTATATGAGTGAGTTGCACTGAAAAACTTAGAATTTACTGAAAAACCCGCATTAGACGAAATGCACAGTGTAGTACATAGTATATGAGTGAGTTGCACTGAAAAACTTAGAATTTACTGAAAAACCCGCATTAGACGAAATGCACAGTGTAGTACATTGTATATGAGTGAGTTGCACTGAAAAACTTAGAATTTACTGAAAAACCCGCATTAGACGAAATGCACAGTGTAGTACATTGTATATGAGTGAGTTGCACTGAAAAACTTAGAATTCACTGAAAAACCCGCATTAGACGAAATGCACAGTGTAGTACATTGTATATGAGTGAGTTGCACTGAAAAACTCAGAATTCACTGAAAAACCCGCATTAGATGAAATGCACAGTGTAGTACATTGTATATGAGTGAGTTGCACTGAAAAACTTAGAATTTACTGAAAAACCCGCATTAGACGAAATGCACAGTGTAGTACATTGTATATGAGTGAGTTGCACTGAAAAACTTAGAATTTACTGAAAAACCCGCATTAGACGAAATGCACAGTGTAGTACATTGTATATGAGTGAGTTGCACTGAAAAACTTAGAATTTACTGAAAAACCCGCATTAGACGAAATGCACAGTGTAGTACATAGTATATGAGTGAGTTGCACTGAAAAACTTAGAATTTACTGAAAAACCCGCATTAGACGAAATGCACAGTGTAGTACATTGTATATGAGTGAGTTGCACTGAAAAACTAAGAATTCACTGAAAAACCCGCATTAGACGAAATGCACAGTGTAGTACATTGTATATGAGTGAGTTGCACTGAAAAACTCAGAATTCACTGAAAAACCCGCATTAGACGAAATGCACAGTGTAGTACATTGTATATGAGTGAGTTGCACTGAAAAACTTAGAATTTACTGAAAAACCCGCATTAGACGAAATGCACAGTGTAGTACATTGTATATGAGTGAGTTGCACTGAAAAACTTAGAATTTACTGAAAAACCCGCATTAGACAAAATGCACAGTGTAGTACATAGTATATGAGTGAGTTGCACTGAAAAACTTAGAATTTACTGAAAAACCCGCATTAGACGAAATGCACAGTGTAGTACATTGTATATGAGTGAGTTGCACTGAAAAACTTAGAATTTACTGAAAAACCCGCATTAGACGAAATGCACAGTGTAGTACATAGTATATGAGTGAGTTGCACTGAAAAACTTAGAATTTACTGAAAAACCCGCATTAGACGAAATGCACAGTGTAGTACATTGTATATGAGTGAGTTGCACTGAAAAACTTAGAATTCACTGAAAAACCCGCATTAGACGAAATGCACAGTGTAGTACATTGTATATGAGTGAGTTGCACTGAAAAACTTAGAATTTACTGAAAAACCCGCATTAGACGAAATGCACAGTGTAGTACATTGTATATGAGTGAGTTGCACTGAAAAACTTAGAATTTACTGAAAAACCCGCATTAGACGAAAAGCACAGTGTAGTACATTGTATATGAGTGAGTTGCAATGAAAAACTTAGAATTTACTGAAAAACCCGCATTAGACGAAATGCACAGTGTAGTACATTGTATATGAGTGAGTTGCACTGAAAAACTTAGAATTTACTGAAAAACCCGCATTAGACGAAATGCACAGTGTAGTACATTGTATATGAGTGAGTTGCACTGAAAAACTTAGAATTTACTGAAAAACCCGCATTAGACGAAATGCACAGTGTAGTACATATTATATGAGTGAGTTGCACTGAAAAACTTAGAATTTACTGAAAAACCCGCATTAGACGAAATGCACAGTGTAGTACATAGTATATGAGTGAGTTGCACTGAAAAACTTAGAATTTACTGAAAAACCCGCATTAGACGAAATGCACAGTGTAGTACATAGTATATGAGTGAGTTGCACTGAAAAACTTAGAATTTACTGAAAAACCCGCATTAGACGAAATGCACAGTGTAGTACATTGTATATGAGTGAGTTGCACTGAAAAACTTAGAATTCACTGAAAAACCCGCATTAGACGAAATGCACAGTGTAGTACATTGTATATGAGTGAGTTGCACTGAAAAACTTAGAATTCACTGAAAAACCCGCATTAGACGAAATGCACAGTGTAGTACATTGTATATGAGTGAGTTGCACTGAAAAACTTAGAATTCACTGAAAAACCCGCATTAGACGAAATGCACAGTGTAGTACATTGTATATGAGTGAGTTGCACTGAAAAACTTAGAATTTACTGAAAAACCCGCATTAGACGAAATGCACAGTGTAGTACATAGTATATGAGTGAGTTGCACTGAAAAACTTAGAATTTACTGAAAAACCCGCATTAGACGAAATGCACAGTGTAGTACATTGTATATGAGTGAGTTGCACTGAAAAACTTAGAATTTACTGAAAAACCCGCATTAGACGAAATGCACAGTGTAGTACATTGTATATGAGTGAGTTGCACTGAAAAACTTAGAATTTACTGAAAAACCCGCATTAGACGAAATGCACAGTGTAGTACATAGTATATGAGTGAGTTGCACTGAAAAACTTAGAATTTACTGAAAAACCCGCATTAGACGAAATGCACAGTGTAGTACATTGTATATGAGTGAGTTGCACTGAAAAACTAAGAATTCACTGAAAAACCCGCATTAGACGAAATGCACAGTGTAGTACATTGTATATGAGTGAGTTGCACTGAAAAACTCAGAATTCACTGAAAAACCCGCATTAGACGAAATGCACAGTGTAGTACATTGTATATGAGTGAGTTGCACTGAAAAACTTAGAATTTACTGAAAAACCCGCATTAGACGAAATGCACAGTGTAGTACATTGTATATGAGTGAGTTGCACTGAAAAACTTAGAATTTACTGAAAAACCCGCATTAGACGAAATGCACAGTGTAGTACATTGTATATGAGTGAGTTGCACTGAAAAACTTAGAATTTACTGAAAAACCCGCATTAGACGAAATGCACAGTGTAGTACATTGTATATGAGTGAGTTGCACTGAAAAACTTAGAATTTACTGAAAAACCCGCATTAGACGAAATGCACAGTGTAGTACATTGTATATGAGTGAGTTGCAATGAAAAACTTAGAATTTACTGAAAAACCCGCATTAGACGAAATGCACAGTGTAGTACATTGTATATGAGTGAGTTGCACTGAAAAACTTAGAATTTACTGAAAAACCCGCATTAGACGAAATGCACAGTGTAGTACATTGTATATGAGTGAGTTGCACTGAAAAACTTAGAATTTACTGAAAAACCCGCATTAGACGAAATGCACAGTGTAGTACATATTATATGAGTGAGTTGCACTGAAAAACTTAGAATTTACTGAAAAACCCGCATTAGACGAAATGCACAGTGTAGTACATAGTATATGAGTGAGTTGCACTGAAAAACTTAGAATTTACTGAAAAACCCGCATTAGACGAAATGCACAGTGTAGTACATAGTATATGAGTGAGTTGCACTGAAAAACTTAGAATTTACTGAAAAACCCGCATTAGACGAAATGCACAGTGTAGTACATTGTATATGAGTGAGTTGCACTGAAAAACTTAGAATTCACTGAAAAACCCGCATTAGACGAAATGCACAGTGTAGTACATTGTATATGAGTGAGTTGCACTGAAAAACTTAGAATTCACTGAAAAACCCGCATTAGACGAAATGCACAGTGTAGTACATTGTATATGAGTGAGTTGCACTGAAAAACTTAGAATTCACTGAAAAACCCGCATTAGACGAAATGCACAGTGTAGTACATTGTATATGAGTGAGTTGCACTGAAAAACTTAGAATTTACTGAAAAACCCGCATTAGACGAAATGCACAGTGTAGTACATAGTATATGAGTGATTTGCACTGAAAAACTTAGAATTTACTGAAAAACACGCATTAGACGAAATGCACAGTGTAGTACATAGTATATGAGTGAGTTGCACTGAAAAACTTAGAATTTACTGAAAAACCCGCATTAGACGAAATGCACAGTGTAGTACATAGTATATGAGTGAGTTGCACTGAAAAACTTAGAATTTACTGAAAAACCCGCATTAGACGAAATGCACAGTGTAGTACATTGTATATGAGTGAGTTGCACTGAAAAACTTAGAATTTACTGAAAAACCCGCATTAGACGAAATGCACAGTGTAGTACATAGTATATGAGTGAGTTGCACTGAAAAACTTAGAATTTACTGAAAAACCCGCATTAGACGAAATGCACAGTGTAGTACATTGTATATGAGTGAGTTGCACTGAAAAACTTAGAATTTACTGAAAAACCCGCATTAGACGAAATGCACAGTGTAGTACATAGTATATGAGTGAGTTGCACTGAAAAACTTAGAATTTACTGAAAAACCCGCATTAGACGAAATGCACAGTGTAGTACATTGTATATGAGTGAGTTGCACTGAAAAACTTAGAATTCACTGAAAAACCCGCATTAGACGAAATGCACAGTGTAGTACATTGTATATGAGTGAGTTGCACTGAAAAACTTAGAATTTACTGAAAAACCCGCATTAGACGAAATGCACAGTGTAGTACATTGTATATGAGTGAGTTGCAATGAAAAACTTAGAATTTACTGAAAAACCCGCATTAGACGAAATGCACAGTGTAGTACATTGTATATGAGTGAGTTGCACTGAAAAACTTAGAATTTACTGAAAACCCGCATTAGACGAAATGCACAGTGTAGTACATTGTATATGAGTGAGTTGCACTGAAAAACTTAGAATTTACTGAAAAACCTGCATTAGACGAAATGCACAGTGTAGTACATAGTATATGAGTGAGTTGCACTGAAAAACTTAGAATTTACTGAAAAACCCGCATTAGACGAAATGCACAGTGTAGTACATTGTATATGAGTGAGTTGCAATGAAAAACTTAGAATTTACTGAAAAACCCGCATTAGACGAAATGCACAGTGTAGTATATTGTATATGAGTGAGTTGCACTGAAAAACTTAGAATTCACTGAAAAACCCGCATTAGACGAAATGCACAGTGTAGTACATTGTATGTATATGAGTGAGTTGCACTGAAAAACTTAGAATTTACTGAAAAAACCCGCATTAGACGAAATGCACAGTGTAGTACATAGTATATGAGTGAGTTGCACTGAAAAAATAGAATTTACTGAAAAACCCGCATTAGACGAAATGCACAGTGTAGTACATTGTATATGAGTGAGTTGCACTGAAAAACTTAGAATTTACTGAAAAACCCGCATTAGACGAAATGCACAGTGTAGTACATAGTATATGAGTGAGTTGCACTGAAAAACTTAGAATTTACTGAAAAACCCGCATTAGACGAAATGCACAGTGTAGTACATTGTATATGAGTGAGTTGCACTGAAAAACTTAGAATTCACTGAAAAACCCGCATTAGACGAAATGCAAAGTGTAGTACATTGTATATGAGTGAGTTGCACTGAAAAACTTAGAATTCACTGAAAAACCCGCATTAGACGAAATGCACAGTGTAGTACATTGTATATGAGTGAGTTGCACTGAAAAACTTAGAATTCACTGAAAAACCCGCATTAGACGAAATGCACAGTGTAGTACATTGTATATGAGTGAGTTGCACTGAAAAACTTAGAATTTACTGAAAAACCCGCATTAGACGAAATGAACAGTGTAGTACATTGTATATGAGTGAGTTGCACTGAAAAACTTAGAATTCACTGAAAAACCCGCATTAGACGAAATGCACAGTGTAGTACATTGTATATGAGTGAGTTGCACTGAAAAACTTAGAATTTACTGAAAAACCCGCATTAGACGAAATGCACAGTGTAGTACATTGTATATGAGTGAGTTGCAATGAAAAACTTAGAATTTACTGAAAAACCCGCATTAGACGAAATGCACAGTGTAGTACATTGTATATGAGTGAGTTGCACTGAAAAACTTAGAATTTACTGAAAAACCCGCATTAGACGAAATGCACAGTGTAGTACATTGTATATGAGTGAGTTGCACTGAAAAACTTAGAATTTACTGAAAAACCTGCATTAGACGAAATGCACAGTGTAGTACATAGTATATGAGTGAGTTGCACTGAAAAACTTAGAATTTACTGAAAAACCCGCATTAGACGAAATGCACAGTGTAGTACATTGTCAATGAGTGAGTTGCAATGAAAAACTTAGAATTTACTGAAAAACCCGCATTAGACGAAATGCACAGTGTAGTATATTGTATATGAGTGAGTTGCACTGAAAAACTTAGAATTCACTGAAAAACCCGCATTAGACGAAATGCACAGTGTAGTACATTGTATATGAGTGAGTTGCACTGAAAAACTTAGAATTTACTGAAAAACCCGCATTAGACGAAATGCACAGTGTAGTACATTGTATATGAGTGAGTTGCACTGAAAAACTTAGAATTTACTGAAAAACCCGCATTAGACGAAATGCACAGTGTAGTACATTGTATATGAGTGAGTTGCACTGAAAAACTTAGAATTCACTGAAAAACCCGCATTAGACGAAATGCACAGTGTAGTACATTGTATATGAGTGAGTTGCACTGAAAAACTTAGAATTTACTGAAAAACCCGCATTAGACGAAATGCACAGTGTAGTACATTGTATATGAGTGAGTTGCAATGAAAAACTTAGAATTTACTGAAAAACCCGCATTAGACGAAATGCACAGTGTAGTACATTGTATATGAGTGAGTTGCACTGAAAAACTTAGAATTTACTGAAAAACCCGCATTAGACGAAATGCACAGTGTAGTACATTGTATATGAGTGAGTTGCACTGAAAAACTTAGAATTTACTGAAAAACCTGCATTAGACGAAATGCACAGTGTAGTACATAGTATATGAGTGAGTTGCACTGAAAAACTTAGAATTTACTGAAAAACCCGCATTAGACGAAATGCACAGTGTAGTACATTGTATATGAGTGAGTTGCAATGAAAAACTTAGAATTTACTGAAAAACCCGCATTAGACGAAATGCACAGTGTAGTATATTGTATATGAGTGAGTTGCACTGAAAAACTTAGAATTCACTGAAAAACCCGCATTAGACGAAATGCACAGTGTAGTACATTGTATATGAGTGAGTTGCACTGAAAAACTTAGAATTTACTGAAAAACCCGCATTAGACGAAATGCACAGTGTAGTACATTGTATATGAGTGAGTTGCACTGAAAAACTTAGAATTTACTGAAAAACCCGCATTAGACGAAATGCACAGTGTAGTACATTGTATATGAGTGAGTTGCACTGAAAAACTTAGAATTTACTGAAAAACCCGCATTAGACGAAATGCACAGTGTAGTACATTGTATATGAGTGAGTTGCACTGAAAAAAGTTAGAATTTACTGAAAAACCCGCATTAGACGAAATGCACAGTTTAGTACATTGTATATGAGTGAGTTGCACTGAAAAACTTAGAATTTACTGAAAAACCCGCATTAGACGAAATGCACAGTGTAGTACATAGTATATGAGTGAGTTGCACTGAAAAACTTAGAATTTACTGAAAAACCCGCATTAGACGAAATGCACAGTGTAGTACATTGTATATGAGTGAGTTGCACTGAAAAACTTAGAATTTACTGAAAAACCCGCATTAGACGAAATGCACAGTGTAGTACATAGTATATGAGTGAGTTGCACTGAAAAACTTAGAATTTACTGAAAAACCCGCATTAGACGAAATGCACAGTGTAGTACATTGTATATGAGTGAGTTGCACTGAAAAACTTAGAATTTACTGAAAAACCCGCATTAGACGAAATGCACAGTGTAGTACATAGTATATGAGTGAGTTGCACTGAAAAACTTAGAATTTACTGAAAAACCCGCATTAGACGAAATGCACAGTGTAGTACATTGTATATGAGTGAGTTGCACTGAAAAACTTAGAATTCACTGAAAAACCCGCATTAGACGAAATGCACAGTGTAGTACATTGTATATGAGTGAGTTGCACTGAAAAACTTAGAATTCACTGAAAAACCCGCATTAGACGAAATGCACAGTGTAGTACATTGTATATGAGTGAGTTGCACTGAAAAACTTAGAATTCACTGAAAAACCCGCATTAGACGAAATGCACAGTGTAGTACATTGTATATGAGTGAGTTGCACTGAAAAACTTAGAATTTACTGAAAAACCCGCATTAGACGAAATGCACAGTGTAGTACATTGTATATGATTGAGTTGCACTGAAAAACTTAGAATTCACTGAAAAACCCGCATTAGACGAAATGCACAGTGTAGTACATTGTATATGAGTGAGTTGCACTGAAAAACTTAGAATTTACTGAAAAACCCGCATTAGACGAAATGCACAGTGTAGTACATTGTATATGAGTGAGTTGCAATGAAAAACTTAGAATTTACTGAAAAACCCGCATTAGACGAAATGCACAGTGTAGTACATTGTATATGAGTGAGTTGCACTGAAAACTTAGAATTTACTGAAAAACCCGCATTAGACGAAATGCACAGTGTAGTACATTGTATATGAGTGAGTTGCACTGAAAAACTTAGAATTTACTGAAAAACCCGCATTAGACGAAATGCACAGTGTAGTACATAGTATATGAGTGAGTTGCACTGAAAAACTTAGAATTTACTGAAAAACCCGCATTAGACGAAATGCACAGTGTAGTACATTGTATATGAGTGAGTTGCACTGAAAAACTTAGAATTTACTGAAAAACCCGCATTAGACGAAATGCACAGTGTAGTACATTGTATATGAGTGAGTTGCACTGAAAAACTTAGAATTCACTGAAAAACCCGCATTAGACGAAATGCACAGTGTAGTACATTGTATATGAGTGAGTTGCACTGAAAAACTTAGAATTCACTGAAAAACCCGCATTAGACGAAATGCACAGTGTACTACATTGTATATGAGTGAGTTGCACTGAAAAACTTAGAATTTACTGAAAAACCCGCATTAGACGAAATGCACAGTGTAGTACATTGTATATGAGTGAGTTGCACTGAAAAACTTAGAATTTACTGAAAAACCCGCATTAGACGAAATGCACAGTGTAGTACATTGTATATGAGTGAGTTGCACTGAAAAAGTTAGAATTTACTGAAAAACCCGCATTAGACGAAATGCACAGTGTAGTACATTGTATATGAGTGAGTTGCACTGAAAAAGTTAGAATTTACTGAAAAACCCGCATTAGACGAAATGCACAGTTTAGTACATTGTATATGAGTGAGTTGCACTGAAAAACTTAGAATTTACTGAAAAACCCGCATTAGACGAAATGCACAGTGTAGTACATTGTATATGAGTGAGTTGCACTGAAAAACTTAGAATTTACTGAAAAACCCGCATTAGACGAAATGCACAGTGTAGTACATTGTATGAGTGAGTTGCACTGAAAAACTTAGAATTTACTGAAAAACCCGCATTAGACGAAATGCACAGTGTAGTACATTGTATATGAGTGAGTTGCACTGAAAAACTTAGAATTCACTGAAAAACCCGCATTAGACGAAATGCACAGTGTAGTACATTGTATATGAGTGAGTTGCACTGAAAAACTTAGAATTCACTGAAAAACCCGCATTAGACGAAATGCACAGTGTAGTACATTGTATATGAGTGAGTTGCACTGAAAAACTTAGAATTCACTGAAAAACCCGCATTAGACGAAATGCACAGTGTAGTACATTGTATATGAGTGAGTTGCACTGAAAAACTTAGAATTCACTGAAAAACCCGCATTAGACGAAATGCACAGTGTAGTACATTGTATATGAGTGAGTTGCACTGAAAAACTTAGAATTCACTGAAAAACCCGCATTAGACGAAATGCACAGTGTAGTACATTGTATATGAGTGAGTTGCACTGAAAAACTTAGAATTTACTGAAAAACCCGCATTAGACGAAATGCACAGTGTAGTACATTGTATATGAGTGAGTTGCACTGAAAAACTTAGAATTCACTGAAAAACCCGCATTAGACGAAATGCACAGTGTAGTACATTGTATATGAGTGAGTTGCACTGAAAAACTTAGAATTTACTGAAAAACCCGCATTAGACGAAATGCACAGTGTAGTACATTGTATATGAGTGAGTTGCACTGAAAAACTTAGAATTCACTGAAAAACCCGCATTAGACGAAATGCACAGTGTAGTACATTGTATATGAGTGAGTTGCACTGAAAAACTTAGAATTCACTGAAAAACCCGCATTAGACGAAATGCACAGTGTAGTACATTGTATATGAGTGAGTTGCACTGAAAAACTTAGAATTCACTGAAAAACCCGCATTAGACGAAATGCACAGTGTAGTACATTGTATATGAGTGAGTTGCACTGAAAAACTTAGAATTTACTGAAAAACCCGCATTAGACGAAATGCACAGTGTAGTACATTGTATATGAGTGAGTTGCACTGAAAAACTTAGAATTTACTGAAAAACCCGCATTAGACGAAATGCACAGTGTAGTACATTGTATATGAGTGAGTTGCACTGAAAAACTTAGAATTTACTGAAAAACCCGCATTAGACGAAATGCACAGTGTAGTACATTGTATATGAGTGAGTTGCACTGAAAAACTTAGAATTCACTGAAAAACCCGCATTAGACGAAATGCACAGTGTAGTACATTGTATATGAGTGAGTTGCACTGAAAAACTTAGAATTCACTGAAAAACCCGCATTAGACGAAATGCACAGTGTAGTACATTGTATATGAGTGAGTTGCACTGAAAAACTTAGAATTTACTGAAAAACCCGCATTAGACGAAATGCACAGTGTAGTACATTGTATATGAGTGAGTTGCACTGAAAAACTTAGAATTTACTGAAAAACCCGCATTAGACGAAATGCACAGTGTAGTACATTGTATATGAGTGAGTTGCACTGAAAAACTTAGAATTCACTGAAAAACCCGCATTAGACGAAATGCACAGTGTAGTACATTGTATATGAGTGAGTTGCACTGAAAAACTTAGAATTCACTGAAAAACCCGCATTAGACGAAATGCACAGTGTAGTACATTGTATATGAGTGAGTTGCACTGAAAAACTTAGAATTCACTGAAAAACCCGCATTAGACGAAATGCACAGTGTAGTACATTGTATATGAGTGAGTTGCACTGAAAAACTTAGAATTCACTGAAAAACCCGCATTAGACGAAATGCACAGTGTAGTACATTGTATATGAGTGAGTTGCACTGAAAAACTTAGAATTCACTGAAAAACCCGCATTAGACGAAATGCACAGTGTAGTACATTGTATATGAGTGAGTTGCACTGAAAACTTAGAATTCACTGAAAAACCCGCATTAGACGAAATGCACAGTGTAGTACATTGTATATGAGTGAGTTGCACTGAAAAACTTAGAATTCACTGAAAAACCCGCATTAGACGAAATGCACAGTGTAGTACATTGTATATGAGTGAGTTGCACTGAAAAACTTAGAATTCACTGAAAAACCCGCATTAGACGAAATGCACAGTGTAGTACATTGTATATGAGTGAGTTGCACTGAAAAACTTAGAATTCACTGAAAAACCCGCATTAGACGAAATGCACAGTGTAGTACATTGTATATGAGTGAGTTGCACTGAAAAACTTAGAATTCACTGAAAAACCCGCATTAGACGAAATGCACAGTGTAGTACATTGTATATGAGTGAGTTGCACTGAAAAACTTAGAATTACTGAAAAACCCGCATTAGACGAAATGCACAGTGTAGTACATTGTATATGAGTGAGTTGCACTGAAAAACTTAGAATTTACTGAAAAACCCGCATTAGACGAAATGCACAGTGTAGTACATTGTATATGAGTGAGTTGCACTGAAAAACTTAGAATTTACTGAAAAACCCGCATTAGACGAAATGCACAGTGTAGTACATTGTATATGAGTGAGTTGCACTGAAAAACTTAGAATTACTGAAAAACCCGCATTAGACGAAATGCACAGTGTAGTACATTGTATATGAGTGAGTTGCACTGAAAAACTTAGAATTCACTGAAAAACCCGCATTAGACGAAATGCACAGTGTAGTACATTGTATATGAGTGAGTTGCACTGAAAAACTTAGAATTCACTGAAAAACCCGCATTAGACGAAATGCACAGTGTAGTACATTGTATATGAGTGAGTTGCACTGAAAAACTTAGAATTTACTGAAAAACCCGCATTAGACGAAATGCACAGTGTAGTACATTGTATATGAGTGAGTTGCACTGAAAAACTTAGAATTTACTGAAAAACCCGCATTAGACGAAATGCACAGTGTAGTACATTGTATATGAGTGAGTTGCACTGAAAAACTTAGAATTTACTGAAAAACCCGCATTAGACGAAATGCACAGTGTAGTACATTGTATATGAGTGAGTTGCACTGAAAAACTTAGAATTCACTGAAAAACCCGCATTAGACGAAATGCACAGTGTAGTACATTGTATATGAGTGAGTTGCACTGAAAAACTTAGAATTCACTGAAAAACCCGCATTAGACGAAATGCACAGTGTAGTACATTGTATATGAGTGAGTTGCACTGAAAAACTTAGAATTCACTGAAAAACCCGCATTAGACGAAATGCACAGTGTAGTACATTGTATATGAGTGAGTTGCACTGAAAAACTTAGAATTTACTGAAAAACCCGCATTAGACGAAATGCACAGTGTAGTACATTGTATATGAGTGAGTTGCACTGAAAAACTTAGAATTTACTGAAAACCCGCATTAGACGAAATGCACAGTGTAGTACATTGTATATGAGTGAGTTGCACTGAAAAACTTAGAATTC
>NW_028228063.1:0-37573 GCF_978045245.1 Mus caroli | reverse complement strand
AGTAGGACCTGGAATATGGTGAGAAACCCTGAAATATTTGAAAAATAAGAAAATCAAACTTGTAGTACCTGCAATATGGTGAGAAACCCTGAAAAAAGTCGAAAAATGAGAAAATCACACTGTTCGACTTGGAATAAGATGAGAAACCGTGAAAATTTTAAAAAATGAGAAAAATACACTGTAGTAGATGGAACATGGTGAGAAACCCTGCAAAAGTCGAAAAATAAGAAATTCACACTTGTAGGACCTGTAATATGGTGAGAATCCCTGAAAAACTCGAAAAATGAAAAAATCACACTCTAGGACTTGGAATATGATGAGAAACCCTGAAAAAGTCGAAAAATGAGAAAATCAAACAGTAGGACCTGGATTATGGTGAGAAACCCTGAAACAGTCGAAAAATAAGAAATTCAAACTTGTAGTACCTGCAATATGGTGAGAAACCCTGAAAAATTCGAAAAATGAGAAAATCACACTGTAGGACTTGGAATAAGATGAGAAATCATGAAAAAGTCAAAAAATGAGAGAAATACACTGTAGGAGCTGGAATATGGTGAGAAACCCCGAAAAAGTCGAAAAATAAGAAAATTACACTTGTAGGACCACCAATATGGTGAGAAACCCTGAAAAAGTTGAAAAATGAGAAAATCACACACTAGGACCCAGAATATGGTGAGAAACCCTGAAAAAGTTGAAAAATGAGAATATCAAACTGTAGGACCTGGAATATGGTGAGAAACACTGAAAAAGTCAAAAAATGAGAAAATCACACTTTAGGACATGGAATATGATGAGAAACCCTGAAAAAGTAAAAAAAATGAGAAAAATCACACTGTAATACATGGAGTAAGTGGAGAAACTCTGAGAGAGTCAACAAATTAGAAAAATAACACTCTAGGACATGGAATAAGATGAGAAACCCTGAAAAAGTCAAAAAATGAGAAAATCACACTGTAGGACTTGGAATATGATGAGAAACCCTAAAAAAGTCGAAAAATGAGAAAATCACACTGTAGGACTTGGAATATGGTGAGAAACCCTGAAAAAGTCGAAAAATGAGAAAATCATGCAGTAGGACCTGGAATATGGTGAGAAACCCTGAAAAAGTCAAAAAATGAGAAAATCACACAGTAGGACCTGCAATATGGTGAGAAACCCTGAAAAAGTTGAAAAATGAGAAAATCACACTGTAGGACTTGGAATATGATGAGAAACCCTGAAAAAGTCAAAAAATGAGAAAATCACACTGTACGACTTGGAATATGATGAGAAACCCTGAAAAAGTCGAAAAATGAGAAAATCACCATATAGGACTTGAAATATGGTGAGAAACCCTGAAAAAGTAAAAAATGAGCAAAATATGCAGTAGGACCTGGAATATGGTGAGAAACACTGAAAAAGTCTTAACATGAGAACAATCATACTATAGGACCTGGAATATGGTCAGAAACACTGAAAATGTCTAAAAATGAGAAAATCACACATTAGGACCTGGAATATGGTGATAAACACTGAAAAAGTCAAAAAAATGAGAAAATTACACTGTAGGACCTGGAATATTTTTTGAGAAACCCTGAAAAAGTCCGAAAAAGAGAAAATCACACTCTAGGACTTGGAATAGGATGAGAAAACCTGAAAAAGTCAAAAAATGAGAAAATCACACTGTAGTACCTAGAATATGGTGAGAAACACTGAAAAAGTCTTAACGTGAGAAAATCGCACAGTAGGACCTGGAATATGGTGAGAAACCCTGAAATATTTGAAAAATAAGAAAATCAAACTTGTAGTACCTGCAATATGGTGAGAAACCCTGAAAAAGTCGAAAAATGAGAAAATCACACTGTTCGACTTGGAATAAGATGAGAAACCGTGAAAATTTTAAAAAATGAGAAAAATACACTGTAGTAGATGGAACATGGTGAGAAACCCTGCAAAAGTCGAAAAATAAGAAATTCACACTTGTAGGACCTGTAATATGGTGAGAATCCCTGAAAAACTCGAAAAATGAGAAAATCACACTCTAGGACTTGGAATATGATGAGAAACCCTGAAAAAGTCGAAAAATGAGAAAATCAAACAGTAGGACCTGGATTATGGTGAGAAACCCTGAAACAGTCGAAAAATAAGAAATTCAAACTTGTAGTACCTGCAATAGGGTGAGAAACCCTGAAAAATTCGAAAAATGAGAAAATCACACTGTAGGACTTGGAATAAGATGAGAAATCATGAAAAAGTCAAAAAATGAGAGAAATACACTGTAGGAGCTGGAATATGGTGAGAAACCCCGAAAAAGTCGAAAAATAAGAAAATTACACTTGTAGGACCACCAATATGGTGAGAAACCCTGAAAAAGTCGAAAAATGAGAAAATCACACACTAGGACCCAGAATATGGTGAGAAACCCTGAAAAAGTTGAAAAATGAGAATATCAAACTGTAGGACCTGGAATATGGTGAGAAACACTGAAAAAGTCAAAAAATGAGAAAATCACACTTTAGGACATGGAATATGATGAGAAACCCTGAAAAAGTAAAAAAATGAGAAAAATCACACTGTAATACATGGAGTAAGTGGAGAAACTCTGAAAGAGTCAACAAATTAGAAAAATAACACTCTAGGACATGGAATAAGATGAGAAACCCTGAAAAAGTCAAAAAATGAGAAAATCACACTGTAGGACTTGGAATATGATGAGAAACCCTAAAAAAGTCGAAAAATGAGAAAATCACACTGTAGGACTTGGAATATGGTGAGAAACCCTGAAAAAGTCGAAAAATGAGAAAATCATGCAGTAGGACCTGGAATATGGTGAGAAACCCTGAAAAAGTCAAAAAATGAGAAAATCACACAGTAGGACCTGCAATATGGTGAGAAACCCTGAAAAAGTTGAAAAATGAGAAAATCACACTGTAGGACTTGGAATATGATGAGAAACCCTGAAAAAGTCAAAAAATGAGAAAATCACACTGTACGACTTGGAATATGGTGAGAAACCCTGAAAAAGTCGAAAAATGAGAAAATCATGCAGTAGGACCTGGAATATGGTGAGAAACCCTGAAAAAGTCGAAAAATGAGAAAATCACATTGTTCGACTTTGAATAAGATGAGAGACCGTGAAAATTTTAAAAAATGAGAAAAATACACTGTAGTAGCTGGAACATGGTGAGAAACCCTGCAAAAGTCGAAAAATAAGAAATTCACACTTTTAGGACCTGCAATATGGTGAGAATCCCTGAAAAAGTCGAAAAATGAGAAAATCACACTCTAGGAATTGGAATATGATGAGAAACCCTGAAAAAGTCGAAAAATGATAAAATCACACAGTAGGACCTGCAATATGGTGAGAAACCCTGAAACAGTCAAAAAATAAGAAAATCAAACTTGTAGTACCTGCAATATGGTGAGAAAACCTGAAAAAAGAAAGAAAGAAAGAAAGAAAGAAAGAAAGAAAGAAAGAAAGAAAGAAAGAAAGAAAGAAAGAAAGAAAGAAACCAAGGAGAATAAAAAGTTTTTATAAAAGTTTTATAAAAAGTGTTAAAGTTTTTAAAAATTAAAAAAAAAAATTACCAGATCACCATCAAGCACACACAGCATTGGCTGTCTTCAGGTGTATCCTTTCAGCCTCCGAAACAAAAAGCAATGGCTGTCTGTCTTCAGGTGTATCCTATTCTCGAGTCTTACTTCCAACCTGAGTGCTGGGCTGAGCTGCCTCATTATGTAATTGTAAACCTTCCTTGGTTTGTCTTTTCCATTTCTAAGACTAACAGGCCTTTTTCTATTTAGAGAATATGCTCATGACTGTCCTTTAGATATAGTAAATATAACTGTTGCTCATAAAACTTGTTTTCTAGGAATTTTTAAAGGGCAATGGCAGAGTTTATTTATAAAAAATATTTTGCATTTATTTATTTGTGTGAGTGATGAAGCTCAGGTCTTCAAACTCGTCAGGAGTTATGGTTACCTCCCCTCTCTCTCACCCCCTCTTTCTCCTCTCTCTCAATGATCAATTTTATTTTTAGTGTAAGAATGTTTTGCATGTGTATGCTGTGCCCACAGACTCCAGAACAGAGTATTAGATCCCCTGGAACTGGAGATGGGCCACCATATATATATACTGGTAATTGAGCCCAGGTTCTCTGGAAGAGGAGACAATGCTCTTAATTGTTGAGTCCTCTCTGTAGCCACATCTTTCATTCTTTTTTTTTTTTGAGTATATGTGAGGCTGTGTTTATATACATCATATGCAGACAATAAGAATGATTTAGATTCTTCAGCATCTGACACACTCTTCTGGAGTGTCTGAACATAGCTACAGCATACTTAAATATAATAAATAAATAAATCTTTAAAAAGAAAAGGAAAAGTAAAAAAGAAAGAACAGGCCTGCCATATGCATGTTCATAGAGGAAAATGGAAGAGACCCCAATCTAACCTCAGCAGGGTGCTTCCTTCTGGATGGTAGCTCACAGTTTCATCCCAGCAAGACAGGCAAATCACTGACTTCAAGGACAGTAAGGTTCAGGACAGCCAAGGTTAGGAAGGAAAAGGGTCTATGTTGAGAATACAAACCGACAAAACAACAACTAGGAAAAAGAAGTGACAATGTAACTTGGGGTAGGGTACCAACAAGAGAAAGCTTTCTGTTACCACTTACAAACACCAGTAGCCTTGCACCCTTCTGCCCAGGTCCCTGCCTTCATTTCTAGGCATTCTAAGGATGCCAGGGTGTGGGGGAATCCAGATTAACTTTTTTAATATCGAAGACTTGGTCTTCGATGTCTATAGGAAGCCCTTCTCAGTGCCTTTAACTACCACTGGACTTTCAGGGCTGTGACTCAACTGTAACAAGGAACAGGGCTAAGAACCTGCAGCCTTTGAAAACAACTATTTTTTTAAAGTGGGGGACACAAATCAGCAGTAGAAGCCCTCAGGTTCAGCCATAATACTTGTTAGGGAAAGAGCCTCAATGTCCGGAGCTGAGGTCTCATGGGTGAACTGCTTCAAGCTCTGAGTATCATTGAAAGAAAGAAAAGATATCATGTGGTTGCTTAATTTATTTATTTTATTATTTCTATTTTTTGTTTTCTTTTGTTTTGTTTTAGAAAAGGCCTCAGTCTGTAGCTATGGCTGACCTAGGACAGACTACATGTGTTAATTAGGGTTTCACAGCTGAGAAACAGACCATACCTATGTAAGACTTAGAAAACCCAACAGTCAGTGGTGGCTTGAGCTCTTAATGAGAGCACTCTGGAGGCAGAGGCAGTCAGTTTCTGAGTTTGAGGCCAGCCTGGTTAAAGACAGGGATAGGCAGGGCTAGGCAAGGCAGGGCTAGGCTAGGCAAGGGGCTAGGCTAGGCTAGGCAAGAGGCTAGGCTAGGCTGGGCAAGGGGCTAGGCTAGGCTAGGCTAGGCAAGGGGCTAGGCAAGACAGAAAGACAAGTATGGCAGGCCTGGTGGTTTTTCTTTCTTTCTTATCCCTTTTTAAAATGTTTATTTATTTATTTATTTATTTATTTATTTATTTATTTATTTATTAGATATAAGTACACTGTAGCTGTCTTCAGACACTCCAGAAGAGAGGGTCAGATTCTGGAGAATCTAAATCCCTCTTATGGGCCTCATATGATGTACATAAACACAGCCTCACATATACTTCTAAAAATTTAAAGATGTGTGGGGCCACTGAACGGGCTCAACAATTAACAGCATTGTCTCCTCTTCCAGAGAACCTGGGAACAACTACCAGCCACTATATGGTGGCCCATTTCCAGTTCCAGGGGATCAGACAGACAGACAGACAAACAGTCAAGGATGGCAGGCCTGCCTGGTTTTTCTTTCTTTCTTATCCTTTTTAAAAAAATGTTTATTTATTTATTTATGTATTTATTATATATAAGTACACTGTAGCTGTCTTCAGACACTCCAGAAGAGGGTGTCAGATTCTGGAGAATCTAAATCCCTCTTATGGTCTCAATATGATGTACATAAACACAGCCTCACATACATTTCTAAAAATTTAAAGATGGGTGGGGCCACTGAAAGGGCTCAATAATTAACAGCATTGTCTCCTCTTCCAGAGAACCTGGGATGAACTACCAGCAACTATATGGTGGCCCATCTCCAGTTCCAGGGGATCAGACAGAGAGACAGACATACACACAGATAGAGATAAGGATGGAGGCCTGCCTGGTCTTTCTTTCTTTCTTATTCTTTTAAGAAATGTTTATTTATTTATTTATGTATTTATTAGATATGGGTACACTGTAGCTGTCTTCAGACACTCCATTAGAGTGTGTCAGATTCTGGAGAATCTAAATCCCTCTTATGGTCTGCATATGATGTACATAAACACAGCCTCACATATACTTCTCAAAATTTAAAGATGGATGGGGCCACTGAAATGGCTCAACAATTAACAGCATTGTCTCCTCTTCCAGAGAACCTGTGATCAACTATCAGACACTATTGTGGCCCATCTCCAGTTCCAGAAGATCAGACAGACAGACAGACAGACAGAGAGACAGACAGACAGAGATAAGGATGGCAGGCCTGCCTGGTCTTTCTTTTTTTCTTATCATTTTTAAAAAAATGTTTATTTATTTATTTATTTATTTATTTATTTATTTATTTATTTATTTATTTATGTATTTATTAGATATAAGTACACTGTAGCTGTCTTCAGACACTCCAGAAGAGGGTGTAGGATTCTGGAGAATCTAAATCCCTCTTATGGTCTGCATATGATGTACATAAACACAGCCTCACATATACTTCTAAAAATTTAAAGATGTGTGGGGCCACTGAAAGGGCTCAACAATTAACAGCATTGTCTCCTCTTCCAGAGAACCTGGGATAAACTACCAGCAACTATATGGTGGCCCATCTCCAGTTCCAGGGGATCAGACAGACAGACAGAGATAAGGATGGCAGGCCTGCCTGGTCTTTCTCTCTTTCTTATCTATGTAAAAAAATGTTTATTTATTTATTTATTTATTTATTTACGTATGTATTTATTAGATATAAGTACACTGTAGCTGTCTTCAGACACTCCAGAAGAGGGTGTCAGATTCTGGAGAATATAAATCCCTCTTATGGTCTGCATATGATGGACATAAACACAGCCTCACATACACTTCTAAAAATTTCAAGATGGGTGGGGCCACTCAAAGGGCTCAACAATTAACAGCATTGTCTCTTCTTCCAGAGAACCTGGGATCAACTACTAGCAACTATATGGTGGCCCATCTCCAGTTCCAGGGGATCAGACAGACAGACAGACAGACAGAGATAAGTAGGGCAGGCCTGCCTGGTCTTTCTTTCTTTCTTATCCTTTTCAAATAATGTTTATTTATTTATATATATATTTATTTATTTATTTATGTATTTATTAGATATAAGTACACTGTAGTTGTCTTCAGACACTCCAGAAGAGGGTGTCAGATTCTGCAGAATCTAAATCCCTCTTATGGTCTGCATATGATGTACATAAACACAGCCTAACATATACTTCTAAAAATTTAAAGATAGGTGGAGCCACTGAAAGGGCTCAACAATTAACAGCATTGTCTCCTCTTCCAGAGAACCTGGGATCAACTAACAGCAACTATATGATGGCCCATCTCCAGTTCCAAGGGATCAGACAGACAGACAGACAGATTGACAGAGTTAAGGATGGCAGGCCTGCCTGGTCTTTCTTTCTTTCATATCCTTTTAAAAAAATGTTTATTTATTTATTTATATGTTTATTAGATATAAGTACACTGTAGCCGTCTTCAGACACTCCAGAAGAAGGTGTCAGATTCTGAAGAATCTAAATCCCTCTTATGGTCTGCATATGATGTACATAAACACAGCCTCACATTTACTTCTTAAAATTTAAAGGTGGGGGGGGCCGCTGAAAGGGCTCAGCAATTAACAGCATTGTCTCCTCTTCCAGAGAACCTGGGATCAACTAGCTGCAACTATATGGTGGCCCATCTCCACTCCCAGGGGATCAGACAGACAGACAGACAGACAAGGATAAGGATGGCAGGCCTGCCTGGTCTTTCTTTCTTTCTTATCCTTTTTAAAAAATGTTTATTTATTTATGTATTTATTAGATATAAGAACACTGTAGCTGTCTTCAGACACTCCAGAAGAGGGTGTCAGATTCTAGAGAATCTAAATCCCTCTTATGGTCTGCATATGATGTACATAAACACAGCCTCACATATAGTACTGAAAATTTAAAGACGGGTGGGGCCACTGAAAGCGCTCAACAATTAACAGCATTGTCATCTCTTCCAGAGAACCTGGGATCAACTACCAGCACCTATATGGTGGCCCATCTCCAGTTCCAGGGGATCAGAACGACTGACAGACAGACAGACAGACAGACAGAGAAAAGGATGGCAGGCTGCCTGGTCTTTCTTTCTTTCTTATCTGGTTTAAATAATGTTTACTTATTTATTTATTCATTTATTTATTTATTTATTAGATATAAGTACACTGTTGCTGTCTTCAGACACTCCAGAAGAGGGTGTCAGATGCTGGAGAATCTAAATCCCTCTTATGGTCTGCATATGATGTACATAAACACAGCCTCACATATACTTCTAAATATTTAAAGAAGTGTGGGGCCACTGAAAGGGCTCAACAATTAACAGCATTGTCTCCTCTTCCAGAGAACCTTGGATCAACTACCAGCAACTATATGGTGGCCCATCTCCAGTTCCAGGGGATCACACAGACAGACAGACAGACAGACAGAGATAAGGATGGCAGGCCTGCCTGGCTTACTTTCTTTCTTATCCTTTTTAAAAAATGTTTTTTTATTTATTTCTTTATTTATTTATGTATTTATTATATATAAGTACACTGTAGCTGTCTTCAGACACTCCAGTAGAGGGTGTCAGATTCTGGAGAATCTAAATCCTCTTATAATCTGAATATGATGTACATAAACACAGCCTCACATATACTTCTAAATATTTAAAGAAGTGTGGGGCCACTGAAAGGGCTCAACAATTAACAGCATTGTCTCCTCTTCCAGAGAACCTGGGATAAACTACCAGCAAACACTATGGTGGTCCATCTCCAGTTCCAGGGGATCAGACAGACAGACAGACAGACAGACAGAGATAAGGGCGGCAGGCCAGCCTGGTCTTTCTTACTTTCTTATCCTTTTTAAAAAATGTTTATTTATTTATTTATTTATTTATTTATTTATTTATTTATTTATTCATTTGTTTATTTATTTATGTATTTATTAGATATAAGTACACTGTAGCTGTCTTCAGACACTCCAGAAGAGGGTGTCAGATTCTAGAGAATCTAAATCCCTCTTATGGTGTGCATATGATGTCCATAAACACAGCCTCACATTTTCTTCTAAAAATTTAAAGATGGGTGGGGCCCCAGAAATGGCTCAACAATTAACAGCATTGCCTCTTCTTCCAGAGAACCTTGGATAAACTACCAGCAACTATATGGTGGCCCATCACCAGTTCCAGGGTATCAGACAGTCAGACAGAGAGACAGAGATAAGGAACGGAGGCCTGCCTGGTCTTTCTTTCTTTCTTATACTTTTAAAAAAATGTCTGTTTATTTATTTATTTATTTATTTATTTATTTATTTATTTATTAGATATAAGTACACTGTAGCTGACTTCAGACACTCTAGAAGAGGGTGTCATCTTCTGGAGAATCTAAATCCCTCTTATGGTCTGCATATGATGTACATAAACACAGCCTCACATATACTTCTAAAAATTTAAAGATGGGTGGGCCCACTGAAAGGGCTCAACAATTAACAGCATTGTCTCCTTTTCCAGAGAACGTGGGATCAACTACCAGCAACTATATGGTGGCCCATCTCAAGTTGCAGGGGATCAGACAGACAGACAGACAGACAGAGATAAGGTTGGCAGTCCTGCCTGATTTTTCTTTCTTTCTTATCCTTTTTAAAAATGTTTATTTATTTATTTATTCATTTATTCATTTATTTATTTATGTATTTATTAGATATATGTACACTGTAGCTGTCTTCAGACTCTCCAGAAGAGGGTGTCAGATTCTGGAGAATCTATATCCCTCTTATGGTCTGCATATGATGTACATAAACACAGCCTCACATATACTTCAAAAAATTTAAAGATGGGTGGGGCCACTGAAAGGGCTCAACACTTAACAGCATTGTCTCCTCTTCCAGAGGACCTGGGATCAACTACCAGCAGCTATATTGTGGCCCATCTCCAGTTCCAGGGGATCTGACAGACATACATACAGACAGACAGACATGGATTGCAGGACTGCCTGGTTTTTCTTTCTTTCTTATACATTTTAAAAATTTTTATTTATTTATATATGTATTTATTAGACATAAGTACACTGTAGCTGTCTTCAGACACTTCAGAAGAGGGTGTCATATTCTGGAGAATCTAAATCCCTCTTATGTTCTGCATATGATGTACATAAACACAGCCTCACATATACTTCTAAAAATTTAAAGATGTGTGGGGCCACTGAAACGGCTCAACAATTAACAGCATTGTCTCCTCTACCAGAGAACCTGGGATCAAATACCAGCAACTATATGGTGGCCCATCTCCAGTTCCAGGGGATCAGGCAGACAAAGAGACAGACAGACAAGGGTGGCAGGCCTCCCTGGTTTTTCTTTCTTTCTTATCGTTTTTAAAAAATGTTTATTTATTTATTTATTTATGTATTTATTAGATATAAGTACACTGTAGCTGTCTTCAGACACTCCAGAAGAGGGTGTCAGATTCTGGAGAATATAAATCCCTCTTATGGTCTGCATATGATGGACATAAACACAGCCTCATATTTTCTTCTAAAAATTTAAAGATGGGTCGGGCCCCAGAAATGGCTCAACAATTAACAGCATTGCCTCTTCTTCCAGAGAACCTTGGATAAACTACCAGCAACTATATGGTGGCCCATCTCCAGTTCCAGGGTATCAGACAGTCAGACAGAGAGACAGAGATAAGGATGGAGGCCTGCCTGGTCTTTCTTTCTTTCTTATACTTTTAAAAAAATATTTATTTATTTATTTATTTATTTATTTATTTATTTATTTATTTACGTATTTATATATATATGTATTTATTAGATATAAGTACACTGTAGCTGTCTTCAGACACTCTAGAAGACGGT
Source organism: Mus caroli (assembly GCF_978045245.1). Lineage (NCBI taxonomy): Eukaryota > Metazoa > Chordata > Mammalia > Rodentia > Muridae > Mus > Mus caroli. Next base: position 26,421 of record NW_028228063.1, on the reverse strand, counting down.
GTCATCTTCTGGAGAATCTAAATCCCTCTTATAGTCTGCATATGATGTACATAAACACAGCCTCACATATACTTCTAAATATTTAAAGATGGGTGGGCCCACTGAAAGGGCTCAACAATTAACACCATTGTCTCCTCTTCCAGAGAACGTGGGATCAACTACCAGCAACTATATGGTGGCCCGTTTCAAGTTGCAGGGGATCAGGCAGACAAAGAGACAGACAGTCAAGGGTGGCAGGCCTCCCTGGTTTTTCTTTCTTTCTTATACTTTTTAAAAAATGTTTATTTATTTACTTATGTATTTATTAGATATAAGTCCACTGTAGCTGTCTTCAGACACTCCAGAACAGGGTGTCAGATTCTGGAGAATATAAATCCCTCTTATGGTCTGCATATGATGGACATAAACACAGATTCACATACACTTCTAAAAATTTAAAGATGGGTGGGGCCACTGAAATGGATCAACAATTAACAGCATTGTCTCTTCTTCCAGATAACCTGGGATCAACTACCAGCAACTATATGGTGGCCCATCTCAAGTTCCAGGGGATCAGACAGACAGACAGACAGACAGAGATAAGGATGGCAGGCCTGCCTGGTCTTACTTTATTTCTTATCCTTTTTAAAAAATGTTTATTTATTTATTTCTTTATTTATTTATGTATTTATTATATATAAGTACACTGTAGCTGTCTTCAGACACTCCAGTAGAGGGTGTCAGATTCTGGAGAATCTATATCCTCTTATAATCTGAATATGATGTACATAAACACAGCCTCACATATACTTCTAAATATTTAAAGAAGTGTGGGGCCACTGAAAGGGCTCAACAATTAACAGCATTGTCTCCTCTTCCAGAGAACCTTGGATCAACTACCAGCAACTATATGGTGGCCCATCTCTAGTTCGCGGGGATCAGATAGAGAGACAGACAGACAGACAGAGATATGGATGGCAGGCCTGCCTGGTCTTTCTTTCTTTCTTATCCTTTTTAAAAAATGTTTATTTATTTATGTATTTATTAGATATAAGAACACTGTAGCTGTCTTCAGACACTCCAGAAGAGGGTGTCATATTCTGGAGAATCTAAATCCCTCTTATGGTCTGCATATGATGTACATAAACACGGCCTCACATATAGTACTAAAAATTTAACGATGAGTGGGGCCACTGAAAGCGCTCAACAATTAACAGCATTGTCTCCTCTTCCAGAGAACCTGGGAGCAACTACCAGCACCTATATGGTGGCCCATCTCCAGTTCCAGGGGATCAGAACGACAGACAGACAGACAGACAGAGATAAGGATGGCAGGCCTGCCTGGTCTTTCTTTCTTTCTTATCTGGTTTAAATAATGTTTATTTATTTATTTATTTATTTATTTATTTATTTATTTATTTATGTATTTATTAGATATAAGTACACTGTAGCTGTCTTCAGACACTCCAGAAGAGGGTGTCAGATTCTGATGAATCTAAATCCCTCTTCTGGTCTGCATATGATGTACATAAACACAGCCTCACATACACTTCTAAAAATTTAAAGATGGGTAGGGCCACTGATAGGGCTCAACAATTATCACTATTGTCTCCTCTTCCAGAGAACCTGGGATCAACTACCAGCAACTATATGGTAGCCGATCTCCAGTTCCAGGGGATCAGACAGACAGACAGATAGACAGAGATAAGGATGGCAGGCCTGCCTGGTCTTACATTCTTTCTTATCCTTTTAAAAAAATGTTTATTTATTTATTTATTTATTTATTTATTTATTTATTTATTTATTTATTATATATAAGTACACTGTAGCTGTCTTCAGACACTCCAGTAGAGGGTGTCAGATTCTGGAGAATCTAAATCCTCTTATAATCTGAATATGATGTACATAAACACAGCCTCACATATACTTCTAAATATTTAAAGAAGTGTGGGGCCACTGAAAGGGCTCAACAATTAAGAGCATTGTCTCCTCTTCCAGAGAACCTGGGATAAACTACCAGCAACACTATGGTGGCCCATCTCCAGTTCCAGGGGATCAGACAGACAGACAGACAGACAGACAGAGATAAGGGCGGCAGGCCTGCCTGGTTTTTCTTACTTTCTTATCCTTTTTAAAAAATGTTTATTTATTTATTTATTTATTTATTTATTTATTCATTTGTTTATTTATTTATGTATTTATTAGATATAAGTACACTGTAGCTGTCTTCAGACACTCCAGAAGAGGGTGTCAGATTCTAGAGAATCTAAATCCCTCTTATGGTCTGCATATGATGTACATAAACACAGCCTCACATTTTCTTCTAAAAATTTAAAGATGGGTGGGGCCCCAGAAAAGGCTCAACAATTAACAGCATTGCCTCTTCTTCCAGAGAACCTTGGATAAACTACCAGCAACTATATGGTGGCCCATCACCAGTTCCAGGGTATCAGACAGTCAGACAGAGAGACAGAGATAAGGAACGGAGGCCTGCCTGGTCTTTCTTTCTTTCTTATACTTTTAAAAAAATGTTTATTTATTTATTTATTTATTTATTTATTTATTTATTTATTTATTTATTAGATATAAGTACACTGTAGCTGACTTCAGACACTCTAGAAGAGGGTGTCATCTTCTGGAGAATCTAAATCCCTCTTATGGTCTGCATATGATGTACATAAACACAGCCTCACATATACTTCTAAAAATTTAAAGATGGGTGGGCCCACTGAAAGGGCTCAACAATTAACAGCATTGTCTCCTCTTCCAGAGAACGTGGGATCAACTACCAGCAACTATATGGTGGCCCATCTCAAGTTGCAGGGGATCAGACAGACAGACAGACAGACAGAGATAAGGTTGGCAGTCCTGCCTGATTTTTCTTTCTTTCTTATCCTTTTTAAAAATGTTTATTTATTTAGTTATTCATTTATTCATTTATTTATTTATGTATTTATTAGATATATGTACACTGTAGCTGTCTTCAGACTCTCCAGAAGAGGGTGTCAGATTCTGGAGAATCTATATCCCTCTTATGGTCTGCATATGATGTACATAAACACAGCATCACATATATTTCTAAAAATTTAAAGATGGGTGGGGCCACTGAAAGGGCTCAACAATTAACAGCATTGTCTCCTCTTCCAGAGGACCTGGGATCAACTACCAGCAACTATATTGTGGCCCATCTCCAGTTCCAGGGGATCTGACAGACATACATACATACAGACAGACAAGGATTGCAGGACTGCCTGGTTTTTCTTTCTTTCTTATACATTTTAAAAATTTTTATTTATTTATATATGTATTTATTAGATATAAGTACACTGTAGCTGTCTTCAGACACTTCAGAAGAGGGTTTCTTATTCTGGAGAATCTAAATCCCTCTTATGGTCTGCATATGATGTACATAAACACAGCCTCACATATACTTCTAAAAATTTAAAGATGTGTGGGGCTACTGAAACGGCTCAACAATTAACAACATTGTCTCCTCTACCAGAGAACCTGGGATCAAATAAAAGCAACTATATGGTGGCCCATCTCCAGTTCCAGGGGATCAGGCACACAAAGAGACAGACAGACAAGGGTGGCAGGCCTCCCTGGTTTTTCTTTCTTTCTTATCCTTTTTAAAAAATGTTTATTTATTTATTTATTTATTTATGTATTTATTAGATATAAGTACACTGTAGCTGTCTTCAGACACTCCAGAAGAGGGTGTCAGATTCTGGAGAATATAAATCCCTCTTATGGTCTGCATATGATGGACATAAACACAGCCTCATATTTTCTTCTAAAAATTTAAACATGGGTGGGGCCCCAGAAATGGCTCAACAATTAACAGCATTGCCTCTTCTTCCAGAGAACCTTGGATAAACTACCAGCAACTATATGGTGGCCCATCTCCAGTTCCAGGGTATCATACAGTCAGACAGAGAGACAGAGATAAGAATGGAGACCTGCCTGGTCTTTCTTTCTTTCTTATACTTTTAAAAAAATGTTTATTTATTTATTTATTTATTTATTTATTTATTTATTTATTTATTTACTTATTTATTTATATATGTATTTATTAGATATAAGTACACTGTAGCTGTCTTCAGACACTCTAGAAGAGGGTGTCATCTTCTGGAGAATCTAAATCCCTCTTATGGTCTGCATATGATGTACATAAACACAGCCTCACATATACTTCTGAATATTTAAAGATGGGTGGGCCCATTGAAAGGGCTCAACAATTAACACCATTGTCTCCTCTTCCAGAGAACGTGGGATCAACTACAAGCAACTATATGGTGGCCCATTTCAAGTTGCAGGGGATCAGGCAGACAAAGAGACAGACAGACAAGGGTGGGAGGCCTCCCTGGTTTTTCTTTCTTTCTTATCCTTTTTAAAAAATGTTTATTTATTTACTTATGTATTTATTAGATATAAGTACACTCTAGCTGTCTTCAGACACTCCAGAACAGGGTGTCAGATTCTGGAGAATATAAATCCCTCTTATGGTCTGCATATGATGGACATAAACACAGATTCACATACACTTCTAAAAATTGAAAGATGGGTGGGGCCACTGAAAGGGCTCAACAATTAACAGCATTGTCTCTTCTTCCAGATAACCTGGGATCAACTACCAGCAACTATATGGTGGCCCATCTCAAGTTCCAGGGGATCAGACAGACAGACAGACAGACAGAGATAAGGAGGTCAGGCCTGCCTGGTCTTTCTTTCTTTCTTATTCTTTTAAAATAATGTTTATTTATTTATTTATTTATTTATTTATTTATTTATTTATTTATGTATTTATTAGATATAAGTACACTGTAGTTGTCTTCAGACACTCCAGAAGAGGGTGTCAGATTCTGGAGAATCTAAATCCCTCTTATGGTCTGCATATGATGTACATAAACACAGCCTAACATATACTTCTAAAAATTTAAAGATAGGTGGAGCCACTGAAAGGGCTCAACAATTAACAGCATTGTCTCCTCTTCCAGAGAACCTGGGATCAACTAACAGCAACTATATGGTGGCCCATCTCCAGTTCCAAGGGATCAGACAGACTGACAGACAGACAGACTGACAGAGATAAGGATGGCAGGCCTGCCTTATCTTTCTTTCTTTCTTATCCTTTTTAAAAAATGTTTATTTATTTATTTATATGTTTATTAGATATAAGTACACTGTAGCCGTCTTCAGACACTCCAGAAGAAGGTGTCAGATTCTGGAGAATCTAAATCCCTCTTATGGTCTGCATATGATGTACATAAACACAGCCTCACATTTACTTCTTAAAATTTAACAGTGGGGGGACCATTGAAAGGGCTCAGAAATTAACAGCATTGTCTCCTCTACCAGAGAACCTGGGATCAACTACCAGCACCTATATGGTGGCCCATCACCAGTTGCAGGGGATCAGAACGACAGACAGACAGACAGACAGACAGAGATAAGGATGGCAGGCCTGCCTGGTCTTTCTTTCTTTCTTATCCGGTTTAAATAATGTTTATTTATTTATTTATTTATTTATTTATTTATTTATTTATTTATTTATTTATTATATATAAGTACACTGTAGCTGTCTTCAGACACTCCAGTAGAGGGTGTCAGATTCTGGAGAATCTAAATCCTCTTATAATCTGAATATGATGTACATAAAAAGGCCTCACATATACTTCTAAATATTTAAAGAAGTGTGGGGCCACTGAAAGGGCTCAACAATTAACAGCATTGTCTCCTCTTCCAGAGAACCTTGGATCAACTACCAGCAACTATATGGTGGCCGATCTCCAGTTCCCGGGGATCAGATCGACAGACAGACAGACAGACAGAGATATGGATGGCAGGCCTGCCTGGTCTTTCTTTCTTTCTTATCCTTTTTAAAAAATGTTTATTTATTTATTTATTTATTTATTCATTTATTTATTTATGTATTTAGTAGATATAAGTACACTGTAGCTGTCTTCAGACACTCCAGAAGAGGGTGTCAGATTCTAGAGAATCTAAATCCCTCTTATGGTCTGCATATGATGTACATAAACACAGCCTCACATTTTCTTCTAAAAATTAAAAGATGGGTGGGGCCCCAGAAATGGCTCGACAATTAACAGCATTGCCTCCTCTTCCAGAGAACCTTGGATAAACTAAAAGCAACTATATGGTGGCCCATCTCCAGTTCCAGGGTATCAGACAGTAAGACAGAGAGACAGAGATAAGGATGGAGGCCTGCCTGGTCTTTCTTTCTTTCTTATACTTTTAAAAAATAGTTTATTTATTTATTTATTTATTTATTTATTTATTTATTTATTTATGTATTTATTAGATATATGTACACTGTAGCTGACTTCAGACACTCTAGAAGAGGGTGTCATCTTCTGGAGAATCTAAATCCCTCTTATGGTCTGCATATGATGGACATAAACACAGATTCACATACACTTCTAAAAATTTAAAGATGGGTGGGGCCACTGAAAGGGCTCAACAATTAACAGCATTGTCTCTTCTTCCATTTAACCTGGGATCAACTACCAGCAACTATATGGTGGCCCATCTCCAGTTCCAGGTGATCAGACAGACAGACAGACAGAGAGAGATAGGGATGTCAGGCCTGCCTGGTCTTTCTTTCTTTCTTATTCTTTTAAAATAATGTTTATTTACTTATTTATTTATTTATTTATTTATTTATTTATTTATGTATTTATTAGATATAAGTACACTGTAGTTGTCTTCAGACACTCCAGAAGATGGTGTCAGATTCTGCAGAATCTAAATCCCTCTTATGGTCTGCATATGATGTACATAAACACAGCCTAACATATACTTCTAAAAATTTAAAGATAGGTGGAGCCACTGAAAGGGCTCAACAATTAACAGCATTGTCTCCTCTTCCAGAGAACCTGGGATCAACTAACAGCAACTATATGGTGGCCCATCTCCAGTTCCAAGGGATCAGAAAGACTGACAGACAGACAGACTGACAGAGATAAGGATGGCAGGCCTGCCTGGTCTTACTTTCTTTCTTATCCTTTTTAAAAAATGTTTATTTATTTATTTATTTATTTATTTATTTATTTATTTATTTATTATAAGTACACTGTAGCTGTCTTCAGACACTCCAGTAGAGGGTGTCAGATTCTGGAGAATCTAAATCCTCTTATAATCTGAATATGATGTACATAAAATGGCCTCACATATACTTCTAAATATTTAAAGAAGTGTGGGGCCACTGAAAGGGCTCAACAATTAACAGCATTGTCTCCTCTTCCAGAGAACCTTGGATCAACTACCAGCAACTATATGGTGGCCGATCTCCAGTTGCCGGGGATCAGATCGACAGACAGACGGACAGACAGAGATATGGATGGCAGGCCTGCCTTTTCTTTTTTTTCTTTCTTATCCTTTTTAAAAAATGCTTATTTATTTATTTATTTATTTATTTATCTATTTATTTATTAGATATAAGTACACTGTAGCTGTCTTCAGACACTCCAGAAGGGTGTGTCAGATTCTGGAGAATCTAAATCCCTCTTATGGTCTGCATATGATGTACATAAACACAGCCTCACATATACTTCTAAATATTTAAAGATGGGTGGCGCCACTGAAAGGGCTCAACAATTAACAGCATTGTTTCCTCTTCCAGAGAACCTGGGATCAACTACCAGCAACTATTCGTGGCCCATCTCCAGTTCCCAGGTATCAGATTGACAGACAGACAGACAGACAGACAGAGATATGGATGGCAGGCCTGCCTGGTCTTTCTTTCTGTCTTTTCCTTTTTAAAAAATGTTTATTTATTTATTTATTTATTTATTTATTTTTATGTATTTATTAGATATAAGTACACTGTAGCTGTTCAGACACTCCAGAAGAGGGTGTCAGATTCTGGAGAATCTAAATCCCTCTTTTGGTCTGCATATGATGTACGTAAACACAGCCTCACATATACTTCTAAAAATTTAAAGAAGGGTGGGGCCACTCTAAAAGCTGAACAAGTAACAGCATTGTCTCCTCTTCCAGAGTACCTGGGAACAACTACCAGCAACTATATGGTGGCCCATCTCCAGTTCCAGGGTATCAGACAGACAGACAGACAGAGATAAGGGTGGCAGGCCTGCCTGGTCTTTCTTAATTTCTTATCATTTTTAAAAAATGTTTATTAATTTATTTATTTATTTATTTATTCATTTATTTATTTATGTATTTATTAGATATAAGTACACTGTAGCTGTCTTCAGACACTCCAGAAGAGGGTGTCAGATTCTAGAGAATCTAAATCCCTCTTATGGTCTGCATATGATGTACATAAACACAGCCTCACATTTTCTTCTAAAAATTTAAAGATGGGTGGGGCCCCAGAACTGGCTCAACAATTAACAGCATTGCCTCCTCTTCCAGAGAACCTTGGATAAACTACCAGCAACTATATGGTGGCCCATCTCCAGTTCCAGGGTATCAGACAGTCAGACAGAGAGACAGAGGTAAGGATGGAGGCCTGCCTGGTCTTTCTTTCTTTCTTATACTTTTAAAAAAATGTTTATTTATTTATTTATTTATTTATTTATTTATTTATGTATTTATTAGATATAAGTACACTGTAGCTGACTTCAGACACTCTAGAAGAGGGTGTCATCTTCTGGAGAATCTAAATCCCTCTTATGGTCTGCATATGATGTACATAAACACAGCCTCACATATACTTCTAAAAATTTAAAGATGGGTGGGCCCACTGAAAGGGCTCAACAATTAACACCATTGTCTCCTCTTCCAGAGAACGTGGGATCAACTACCAGCAACTATATGGTGGCCCATCTCAAGTTGCAGGGGATCAGAAAGACAGACAGACAGAGAGCGATAAGGATGGCAGGCCTGCCTGATTTTTCTTTCTTTCTTATCATTTTTAAAAATGTTTATTTATTTATTTATTCATTTATTTATTTATTTATTTATTTATTTATTTATTTATTTATTAGATATAAGTACACTGTAGCTGTCTTCAGACTCTCCAGAAGAAGGTTTCAGATTCTGGAGAATCTATATCCCTCTTATGGTCTGCATATGATGTACATAAACACAGCCTCACATATACTTCTAAAAATTTAAAGATGGGTGGGGCCACTGAAAGAGCTCAACAATTAACAGCATTGTCTCCTCTTCCAGAGGACCTGGGATCAACTACCAGCAACTATATTGTGGCCCATCTCCAGTTCCAGGGGATCTGACAGACATACATACAGACAGACAGACAAGGATTGCAGGACTGCCTGGTTTTTCTTTCTTTCTTATACATTTTAAAAATTTTTATTTATTTATATATGTATTTATTAGATATAAGTACACTGTAGTTGTCTTCAGACACTCCAGAAGAGGGTGTCATATTCTGGAGAATCTAAATCCCTCTTATGGTCTGCATATGATGTACATAAACACAGCCTCACATATACTTCTAAAATTTAAAGGTGTGTGGGGCCACTGAAACGGCTCAACAATTAACAGCATTGTCTCCTCTACCAGAGAACCTGGGATCTTATACCAGCAACTATATGGTAGCCCATCTCCAGTTCTAGGGGATCAGACAGACAGACAGACAGACAGATAAGGATTGCAGGCCTGCCTGGTTTTACTTTCTTTCTTATCCTTTTTAAAAAATGTTTATTTATTTATTTATGTATTTATTATATATAAGTACACTGTAGCTGTCTTCAGACACTCCACAAGAGGGTGACAGATTCTGGAGAATCTAAATCCCTCTTATGGTCTGCATATGATGTACATAAACACAGCCTCACATATACTTCTAAAAATTTAAAGATGTGTGGGGCCACTGAAAGGGCTCAACAATTAACAGCATTGTCTCCTCTAACAGAGAACCTGGGATCAAATACCAGCAACTATATGGTGGCCCATCTCCAGTTCCAGGGGATCAGACAGACAAAGAGACATTCAGACAAGGGTGGCAGGCCTCCCTGGTTTTTCTTTCTTTCTTATCCTATTAAAATAATGTTTATTTATTTATTTTTGTATTTATTAGATATAAGTACACTGTAGCTGTCTTCAGACACTCCAGAAGAGGGTGTCAGATTCTGGAGAATATAAATCCACATTATGGTCTGCATATGATGGACATAAACACAGCCTAACATATACATCTAAAAATTTAAAGATGGGTGGGGCCACTGAAAGGGCTCAACAATTAACAGCATTGTCTCTTCTTCCATAGAACCTGGGATCAACTACCAGCAACTATATAGTGGCCCATCTCCAGTTCCAGGGGATCAGACAGACAGACAGACAGACAGAGATAAGGAGGGCAGGCCTGCCTGGTTTTTCTTTCTTTCTTATCCTTTTAAAAATGTTTATTTATTTATTTATTTATTTATTTATTTATTTATTTATTAGATATAAGTACACTGTAGTTGTCTTCAGACACTCCAGAAGAGGGTGTCAGATTCTGGAGAATCTAAATCCCTCTTATGGTCTGCATATGATGTACATAAACACAGCCTCACATATACATCTAAAAATTTAAAGATAGGTGGAGCCACTGAAAGGGCTCAACAATTAACAGCATTGTCTCCTCTTCCAGAGAACCTGGGATCAACTACCTGCAACTATATGGTGGCCCATCTCCACTCCCAGGGGATCAGAGAGACAGACAGACAGACAAGGATAAGGATGGCAGGCCTGCCTGGTCTTTCTTTCTTATTCTTTTTAAAAAATGTTTATTTATTTTTGTATTTATTAGATATAAGTACAATGTAGCTGTCTTCAGACACTCCAGAAGAGGGTGTCAGATTCTGGAGAATCTAAATCCCTCTTATGGTCTGCATATGATGTACATAAACACAGCCTCACATATACATCTAAAAATTTAAAGATAGGTGGAGCCACTGAAAGGGCTCAACAATTAACAGCATTGTCTCCTCTTCCAGAGTACCTGGGATCAACTACCAGCAACTATATTGTGGCCCATCTCCAGTTCCAGGGTATCAGACAGACATACATACAGACAGACAGACAAGGATTGCAGGCCTGCCTGGTTTTTCTTTCTTTCTTATACATTTTAAAAATGTTTATTTATTTATTTATTTATTTATTTATTTATTTATGTATGTATGTATTTATTAGATATAAGTACACTGTAGCTGTCTTCAGACACTTCAGAAGAGGGTGTCATATTCTGGAAATCTAAATCCCTCTTATTGTCTGCATATGATGTACATAAACACAGCCTCACATATACTTCTAAAAATTTAAAGATGTGTGGGGCCACTGAAACGGCTCAACAATTAACAGCATTGTCTCCTCTACCAGAAACTGGGATCAACTAGCAGCAACTATATGGTGGCCCATCTCCAGTTCCAGGGGATCAGACAAACAGACAGACAGACAGACAGAGATAAGGAGGGCAGGCCTGCCTGGTCCGTCTTTCTTTCTTATCCTTTTAAAAAATGTTTATTTATTTATTTATTTATTTATTTATTTATTTATTGATTGATTTATTAGATATAAGTACACTGTAGTTGTCTTCAGACACTCCAGAGGAGGGTGTCAGATTCTCGAGAATCTAAATCCCTCATATGATCTGCATATGATGTACATAAACATAGCCTCACATATACATCTAAAAATTGAAAGATATGTGGAGCCACTGAAAGGGCTCAACAATTAACAGCATTGTCTTCTCTTCCAGAGAACCTGGGATCAACTACCTGCAACTATATGGTGGCAAATCTCCACTCCCAGGGGATCAGAGAGACAGACAGACAGACAAGGATAAGGATGGCAGTCCTGCCTGGTCTTTCTTTCTTATCCTTTTTAAAAAATGTTTATTTATTTATGTATTTATTATATATAAGTACACTGTAGCTGTCTTCAGAAACTCCAGAAGAGGGTGTCATATTCTGGAGAATCTAAATCCCTCTTATGGTCTGCATATGATGTACATAAACACAGCCTCACATATACTACTAAAATTTTAACGATGGGTGGGGTCACTGAAAGCGCTCAACAATTAACAGCATTGTGTCCTCTTCCAGAGAACCTGGGATCAACTACCAGCACCTATATGGTGGCTCATCTCCAGTTCCAGGGGATCAGAACGACAGACAGACAGACAGACAGACAGAGATAAGAATGGCAGGCCTGCCTGGTCTTTCTTTCTTTCTTATCTGGTTTAAATAATGTTTATTTCTTTATTTACTTATTTATTTATGTATTTATTAGATATAAGTACACTGTAGTTGTCTTCAGAAACTCCAGAAGAAGGTGTCAGATTCTGATAAATCTAAATCCCTCTTCTGGTCTGCATATGATGTACATAAACACAGCCTCACATACACTTCTAAAAATTTAAAGATGGGTAGGGCCACTGATAGGGTTCAACAATTAACAGCATTGTCTCCTCTTCCAGAGAACCTGGGAACAACTACCAGCAACTATATGGTAGCCCATCTCCACTTCCAGGGGATCAGACAGACAGACAGACAGACAGACAGAGATAAGGATGGCAGGCCTGCCTGGTCTTACTTTCTTTCTTATCCTTTTTAAAAAATGTTTATTTATTTATTTATTTATTTATTTATGTATTTATTATATATAAATACACTGTAGCTGTCTTCAGACACTCCAGTAGAGGGTGTCAGATTCTGGAGAATCTAAATCCTCTTATAATCTGAATATGATGTACATAAAAAGGCCTCACATATACTTCTAAATATTTAAAGAAGTGTGGGGCCACTGAAAGGGCTCAACAATTAACAGCATTGTCTCCTCTTCCAGAGAACCTTGGATCAACTACCAGCAACTATATGGTGGCCCATCTCCAGTTCCCGGGGATCAGATAGACAGACAGACAGACAGACAGAGATATGGATGGCAGGCCTGCCTGTTCTTTCTTTCTTTCTTATCCTTTTTAAATAATGTTTAATTAATTATTTATTTATTTATCTATTTATTTATTAGATATAAGTACACTGTAGCTGTCTTCAGACACTCCAGAAGAGGGTGTCAGATTCTGGAGAATCTATATCCCTCTTATGGTCTGCATATGATGTACAAAAACACAGACTCACATTTTCTTCTAAAAATTTAAAGATGGGTGGGGCCCCAAAAATGGCTCAACAATTAACAGCATTGCTTCCTCTTCCAGAGAACCTTGGATAAACTACCAGCAACTATATGGTGGCTCATCTCCAGTTCCAGGGTATCAGACAGTCAGACAGAGAGACAGAGATAAGGATGGAGGCCTGCCTGGACTTTCTTTCTTTCTTATACTTTTAAAAAAATGTTTATTTATTTATTTATTTATTTATTTATTTATTTATTTATTTATTTATTAGATATAAATACACTATAGCTGTCTTCAGACACTCTAGAAGAGGGTGTCATCTTCTGGAGAATCTAAATCACTCTTATGGTCTGTATATGATGTACATAAACACAGGCTTACATATACTTCTAAAAATTTAAAGCTGGGTGGGCCCACTGAAAAGGCTCAAAAATTAACACCATTGTCTCCTCTTCCAGAGAATATGGGATCAACTACCAGCAACTATATGGTGGCCCATCTCAAGTTGCAGGGGATCAGACAGACAGACAGACAGACAAAGATAAGGATGTCAGTTCCGCCTGATTTTTCTTTGTTTCTTATCCTTTTTAAAAATGTTTATTTATTTATTTATTCATTTATTCATTTATTTATTTATTTATTTATTTATTTATTTATTATATATAAGTACACTGTAGCTGTCTTCAGACTCTCCAGAAGAGGGTGTCAGATTCTGGAGAATCTATATCCCTCTTATGGTCTGCATATGATGTACATAAACACAGCCTCACATATACTTCTAAAAATTTAAAGATGGGTGGGGCCACTGAAAGGGCTCAACAATTAACAGCATTGTCTCCTCTTCCAGAGGACCTGGGATCAACCACCAGCAACTATATTGTGGCCCATCTCCAGTTCCAGGGGATCTGACAGTCATACATACAGACAGACAGACAATGATTGCACTACTGCCTGGTTTTTCTTTCATTCTTATACATTTTAAAAATGTTTATTTATTTATATATGTATTTATTAGATATAAGTACACTGTAGCTGTCTTCAGATACTTCAGAAGAGGGCGTCATATTCTAGAGAATCTAAATCCCTCTTATGGTCTGCATATGATGTACATAAACACAGCCTCACATATACTTCTAAAAATTTAAAGATGTGTGGGGCCACTGAAACGGCTCAACAATTAACAGCATTGTCTCCTCTACCAGAGAACCTGGGATCAACTAGCAGCAACTATATGGTGGCCCACCTCCAGTTCCAGGGGATCAGACAGACAGACAGACAAACAAACAAGGATTGCAGGCCTGCGTGGTTTTACTTCCTTTCTCATCCTTTTTAAAAAATGTTTATTTATTTATTTATATATTTATTTATTTATTTATTTATTTATTTATTTATTTATTTATTTATTTATTTATTAGATATAAGTACACTGTAGTTGTGTTCAGACACTCCAGATGAGGGTGTCAGATCCTGGAGAATCTATATCCCTCTTATGGTCTGCATATGATGTACATAAACACAGCCTCACATATACTTCTAAAAATTTAAAGATAGGTGGAGTCACTGAAAGGGCTCAACAATTAACAGCATTGTCTCCTCTTCCAGAGAACCTGGGATCAACTAACAGCAACTATATGGTGGCCCATCTCCAGTTCCAAGCGATCAGACAGACTGACAGACAGACAGACTGACAGAGATAAGGATGGAAGGCCTGCCTGGTCTTTCTTTCTTTCTTATCCTTTTTAAAAAATGTTTATTTATTTATTTATATGTTTATTAGATGTAAGTACACTGTAGCCATCTTCAGACACTCCAGAAGAAGTTGTCAGATTCTGGAAAATCTAAATCCCTCTTATGGTCTGTATATGATGTACATAAACACAGCCTCACATTTACTTCTTAAAATTTAAAGGTGGGGGGGGCATTGAAAGGGCTCATCAATTAACAGAATTGTCTCCTCTTCCAGAGAACCTGGGATCAACTACCAGCACCTATATGGTGGCCCATCTCCAGTTCCAGGGGATCAGAACGACAGACAGACAGACAGACAGACAGAGATAAGGATGGCAGGCCTGCCTGGTCTTTCTTTCTTTCTTATCCGGTTTAAATAATGTGTATTTATTTATTTATTTATTTATTTATTTATGTATTTATGTATTTATTAGATATAAGTACACTGTAGCTGTCTTCAGACACTCCAGAAGAGGGTGTCAGATACTGACGAATCTAAATCCCTCTTCTGGTCTGCATATGATGTACATAAACACAGCCTCAGATACACTTCTAAAAATTTAAAGATTGGTAGGGCCACAAATAGGGGTCAACAATTAACAGCATTGTCTCCTCTTCCAGAGAACCTGGTATCAACTACCAGCAACTATATGGTAGCCCATCTCAAGTTCCAGGGGATAAGACAGACAGACAGACAGACAGAGATAAGGATGGCAGGCCTGCCTGATTTTTCTTTCTTTCTTATATTTTTAAAAAATGTTTATTTATTTATTTATGTATTTATTAGATATAAGTACACTGTAGCTGTCTTTAGACACTCCAGAAGAGGGTGTCAGATTCTGGAGAATCTAAATCCCTCTTATGGTCTGCATATGATGTACATAAACACAGCCTCACATATACTTCTAAAAATTTAAAGATGGGTGGGGCCACTGAGAGGGCTCAACAACTAACAGCATTGTCTCCTCTTCCAGAGGACCTGGGATCAACTATCAGCAACTATATTGTGGCCCATCTCCAGTTCCAGGGGATCAGACAGACATACATACAGACAGACAGACAAGGATTGCAGGCCTGCCTGGTTTTTCTTTCTTTCTTATCCTTTTAAAATAATGTTTATTTATTTATTTATTTATTTATTTATTTATTTATTTATTTATGTATTTATTAGATATAAGTACACTGTAGTTGTCTTCAGACACTCCAGAAGAGGGTGTCAGATTGTGGAGAATCTAAATCCCTCTTATGGTCTTCATAATATGTACATAAACACAGCCTAACATATACTTCTAAAAATTTAAAGATAGGTGGAGCCACTGAAAGGGCTCAACAATTAACAGCATTGTCTCCTCTTCCAGAGAACCTGGGATCAACTACCAGCAACTATATGCTGGCCCATCTACAGTTCCAGGGGATCAGACACACAGAGAGACATACAGACACTGTAGGACCCAGAATATG
This sequence comes from Mus caroli, assembly GCF_978045245.1. NCBI lineage: Eukaryota > Metazoa > Chordata > Mammalia > Rodentia > Muridae > Mus > Mus caroli. The sequence continues at coordinate 10,184 of NW_028228063.1, read as the reverse complement.
GCAAGAAACCCTGAGAAAGGTGGAAAATTAATAATACACTCTGTAATACCCAGAATATGGCAAGAAACCCTCATAAATGTAGAAAATTAAAAACTCACACTGAAGGAACCCAAATATGGCAAGAAAACCTGAAAAATGTGGAAAATGAGAATAATCACAGTGTAGGAACCAGAATTCCGAAAATACTTGAAAAACGTCGTAAATGAGAAAATCACATTTTAGGATCCACAAATTGGGGAGAAACCCTGAGAAACGTGGAAAATTAAAAATACACTCTGTAGCACTGAGAATATGGCAAGAAACCCTCAACAAAGTAGAAAATTAAAAACTCACACTGAAGGATCCCGAATATGGCGCGAAAACATTAAAAAGGTAGAAAATGAGAATAATCACACTGTATTACCCAGAATTACAAAAACATGAAAAACATCGAAAATGAGAAAATCACACTTGTAGGGACCAAAATACGAAAAAACTTGAAAAACGTGGAAAATGAGAAAATCACACTGCAGAAACGAGAATATGCCGAACAACCATGAAAAACCTGAAAATTAAAAATTCACACTATTGGACACAGAATATGGTGAGAAACCATGAAAAGACTGGACAATTAAAAATTCACACTTCATTACCCAGATATGGAGAGAAATACTGAAAACCGTGGGAAAAAATTCACAATGAAGGACCTGGAATACTGCAAGAGACACTGAAAAAACATGGAAATGAGAAAATCACACAGTATAACCCAGAATATGACGAAAAAACCTGAAAAAGATAAAATATTAAAATATCACACGGAAGGACCCAGAATATTGCGAAAAACCTGAAAAAGGAGGAAGATAAAAAACTCACACTGAAGGACACAGAATATGGCGAGAAAACCTGAAAAAAGTAGAAAATTAAAAATTCACACTGAAAGACCCCGAATATGGTTTGAAAACCTGAAAAAGGTGGAAAATGAGAATAATCACACTGTAGGACCCAGATTATGCCCAGAAACCCTGAAAACGTGTAAAATTAAAAAAACATGCTGTAGGACCCAGAATATGGCGAGAAAACCTGAAAAAGGTGGAAAATGAGAATAATCACACTGTAGGACCCAGATTTTGCCCAGAAACCCTGAAAACGTGGAAAATTAAAAATACATGCTGTAGGACCCAGAATATGGCGAGAAACCCTGAAAAAAGTTCAAAATTACAAACTCACACTGTAGGACCCCAAATATCGCGAGAAACCCTGAAAAAGGTGGAAAATGAGAAAATCACATTTCAGGACCCAGAATAGGCCGAGAAAATGTGAAAAACATGAAAATTAAAAATTCACACTAACGGACCCAGAATATGGCGAGAAAAAGTTAATAAAAAAGTAGAAAATTAAAATCTCACAGTGAAGGAGCCCAAACATGGCGAGAAAACCTGAAAAAGGTGGAAAATGAGAAAATCACACTGTAGGATCCAGAATATGGTGAGAAACCCTGAAGAAAGTAGAAAAATACAAACTGACACTGAAGGACCCCAAATATGTGGAGAAAACCTGAAAAAGGTGGAAAATGAGAAAATCACACTGCAGGACCCAGAATATTTCAAGAAACACTGAAAAACGTGAAAATTAAAAATTCACACTGTCGGACACAGAATATGGCGAGAAACCATGAAAAAAAGTGGATAATTAAAATTCACACTGTATTACCCATAATATGGGGAGAAATACTGAAAAACGTGGAAAATTAAAAATCCACACTGAAGGACCTGGAATATGGCAAGAAAACCTGAAAATGTGGAAATGTGAAAATCACAGTGTAGGACCCAGAATATGAAGAAAAAACCTGAAAAATGTGGAAAATGAAAAATACATACTATAGGACACAGTTTATGGCGAGAAACCCTGAAAGAGTAGAAAATTAAAAACTCACACTGAAGGACCCCAAATATGGCAAGAAACCCTGAAAAAAGTAGAAAATTACAAACTGACACTGAAGAAGCCCAATTATGGCGAGAAAACCTGAAAAAGGTGGAAAATGAGAAAATCACACTGTAGGACCCAGAATTACGAAAAAACTTGAAAATATCGAAAATGAGAAAATCACACTGTAGGACCCAGAATATGCCAAGAAACCCTGAAAACGTGAAAAATTAAAAATACAACGTTTAGGACCCAGAATACGGCGAGAAACCCTGAAAAAATTAGAAAATTAAAAACTCACACTGAAGGACCCGAAAAATGGCTAGAAAGGCTGAAAAAGGTGGAAAATGAGAAAATCACACTGTAGGACCCAGAATTACGAAAAAAATTGAAAATGTGGAAAATGAGAAAATCACACTGTAGGACCCAGAATATGCCGAGAAACGCTGAAAAAAGTGAAACATTAAATATTCACACTGTCGGACCAAGAATATTACCAAAAAAAAAAACCTTAAAAACGACGAAAATTAAAAATTTACACTGTGGGACCCAGAATATGGCGAGAAACACTGAAAAATGTGGAAAATTAAATTCACACTGTAGGAACAAGAATATGCCGAGAAAACCTGAAAAAGTTTGAAAATGAAAAAATCACACTGTGGGACTGAGAATATGACGAAAAAAAAAAACCTTAAAAACATGGAAAATTAAAAACTCCCACTGAAGAACCTAGAATATGGCAAGAAACCCTGAAAAAGGTGGAAAATGAGAAATTCACACTGTAGGACCCAGAATATGATGAGAAACACTGAAAAATGTTGAAAAATAAAAATTCACACTATAGGAACAGAATATGGAAAAAACCTTGAAAAACGTGGAAAATTAAAAATTCACACTGCAGGACCCAGAATATGCTGAGAAAACCTGAAAAAGGTGGAAAATGAGAAAATCACACTGTAGGATGGAGAATTGGGGAAAAAGACTTGAAAAAAGTCAAAAATTGGAAAATCGCACAGTAGGAGCAAGAATATGCCAGAAACCCTGAAAACGTGGAAAATTAAAAATACACGCTGTAGGATTCAGAATATGGCAAGAAACCCTGAAAGAAGTAGAAAATTAAAAACTCACACTGAAGGACCCGGAATATGGCGAGAAAACCTGAAAAATGTGGAAAATGAGAAAAACAATCTGTAGGACATAGAAATGCGAAAAAACTTAAAAAAAGTGGAAAATGAGAAAATCACATTGTAGGACCCAGAATATGCCAAGAAACCCTGAAAAACGAGAAAAAATAAAAATATGCTTTTTGGAGCCAGAATATTGCAAGAAACACAGTAAAAAGTAGAAAATTAAAAACTCACACTGAAAGACACCGAATATGGCAAAATACTTGAAAAAGGTGGAAAATGAGTATAATCACACTGTAGGACACAGAATAGCGAAAAAACTTGAAAAACGTGGAAAAGGAGAAAATCACACTGCAGAACCCAGAATATGCTGAGAAACCCTGAAAAACTAGAAAATTAAAAACTCACATTGAAGGACCCCGAATATGGAGAGTTAACCTGAAAAAGGTGGAAAATGAGAAAATCACACTGTAGGACCCAGAATTACAAAAAAACTTGAAAAACGTGGAAAAGGAGAAAATCACACTGCAAGACCCAGAATATGCCGAGAAACACTGAAAAATGTGAAAATAAAAAATTCACACTGTCAGACACAGAATATGGCAAGAAACCATGAAAGAAGTGGAAAATGAGAAAATCACACTGTATTGCCCAGAATATGGCGAGAAATACTGAAAAACGTGGAAAATTAAAAATTCAGACTGAAGGACCTGGAATATGGCAAGAAAACCTGAAAAACGAGGAAATGGGAAAATCACACTGTACGAGCCAGAATATGCAGAGAAACCTTGAAAAACGTGGAAAATTAAAAATACACTCTGTAGGACCCAGAATATGGCGAGAAACCCTGAAGAATGTAGAAAATTAAAAACTCACATTGAAGGACCCCGAATATGGCGAGAAAACCTGAAAAAGGTGGAAAATGAGAAAAGCACACCGTAGGACCCATAATATTACAAAAAACTTGAAAGAAGTGGAAAATTAAAAATTCACAGTGAAGGACCCAGAATATGGCGAGAAAACCTGAAAAACGAGGAAAATTCAAAATTCACACTGTAGGACCCAGAATATGGCTAGAAAACCTGAAAAAGTTGGAAAATGAGAATAATCACACTGTAGGACCAAGATATGCGAAAAAACTTGAAAAATTTCAAAATTGAGAAAATCACACTGTAGGACCCAGAATATGCTGAGAAACACTGAAAAACGTGGAAAATTAAAAATACACGCTGTAGGACCCATAATATGTCGAGAAACCCTGAAAAATTAGAAATGTAAAAACTCACACTGAGGGACCCCAAATATGGCAAGAAAACATGAAAAAGATGAAAAAAGAGAAAATCACACTGTAGGACCCAGAAATATGAAAAAACTTGAAAAATGTGGAAAATGAGAAAATCACACTGCAGAAACCAGAATATGCCGAACAACCATGAAAAACCTGAAAATTAAAAATTCACACAGTCGGACACAGAATATGGTGAGAAACCATGAAAAAAGTGGACAATTAAAAATTCACACTTTATTACCCAGATATGGCGAGAAATACTGAAAACCGTGGAAAAAAATTCACACTGAAGGACCTGGAATACGGCAAGTGACCCTGAAAAACATGGAAATGAGAAAATCACACAGTAGGACCCAGCATATGGCGAGAAAACCTGAAAAATGTAGAAAATTAAAAATTCACACTGAAGGACCCCGAATATTGCAAGAAAACCTGAAAAGGGTGGAAAATGAGAATAATCAATCTGTAGGACCCAGCTTATGCCTAGAAACCCTGAAAACGTGGAAAATTAAAAATACATGCTGTAGGACCCAGAATATGGCCTGTAACCCTGAAAAAAGTTGAAAATAACAAACTCACAATGTAGGACCCCAAATATGGCGAGAAACCCTGCAAAAGGTGGAAAATGAGAAAATCACACTGCAGGATCCAGAATATGCCGAGAAAATGTGAAAAACGTGAAAATTAATAATTCACACTCACGGACCCAGAATATGGCGAGAAACACTTAATAAAAAAGTAGGAAATTAAAAACTCACAGTGAAGGAGCCCAAACATGACCAGAAAAACCTGAAAAAGGTGGAAAATGAGAAAATCACACTGTAGGATCCAGAATATGGCGAGAAATCCTTAAAAAAGTAGAAAAATAAAAACTCACACTGAAGGACCCCAAATATGGCAAGAAAATTCGAAAAAGGTGCAAAATGAGAAAATCACACAGTAGGACCCAGAATTACAAAAAAACTTGAAAAAAGTGGAAAATGAAAAAATCACACTGCAGGACCAAGAATATTTAGAGAAATCCTGAAAAACGTGAAAATTAAAAATTCACACTCCAGGACCTAGAATATGCCGAGAAATCCTGAAAAACGTGAAAATTAAAAATTCACATTATCGGACCCAGAATATGGTTAGAAACCCTGAAAAACGGGAAAATTAAAAATTCAACTGAAGGACCCGGAATATGGCGAGAAACCCTGAAAAAAGTAGAAAACTAAAAATTCACACTGAAGTACCCGGAATATGGCGAGAAAACCTGAAAAGGTGGAAAATGAGAATAATCACAGTGTAGGACCCAGAATTGCACAAAAAAAACTTGAAAAACATCGTAATGAGAAAATCACACTGTAGGACCCAGAATATGGCAAGAAACCCTGAGAAACGTGGAAAATTAATAATACACTCTGTAGTACCCAGAATATGGCAAGAAACCCTCAAAAAAGTAGAAAATTAAAAACTCACACTGAAGAACCCCAAATATGGCAAGAAAACCTGAAAAATGTGGAAAATGAGAATAATCACAGATTAGGACCCAGAATTGCGAAAATACTTGAAATGTCGTAAATGAGAAAATCACATTTTAGGACCCAGAATATGGCGAGAAACCCTGAGAAACGTAGAAAATTAAAAATACACTCTGTAGCACCGAGAATATGGCAAGAAACCCTCAACAAAGTAGAAAATTAAAAACTCACAATGAAGGACCCCGAATATGGCGAGAAAACCTGAAAGAGGTGGAAAATGAGAATAATCACACTGTAGGACCCAGAATAGCGAAAAAAACATGAAAATCATTGAAAATGAGAAAATCACACTGTAGGACCCAGAATATGGCGAGAAACCCTGAGAAACGTGGAAAATTAAAAATACACTCTGTAGCACCCAGAATATGGCAAGAAACGCTCAAAAAAGTAGAAAATTAAAAACTCACACTGAAGGACCCTGAATATGCCGAGAAAACATGAAAAAGGTAGAAAATGAGAATATTCACACTGTATTACCCAGAATTACAAAAACATGAAAAACATGGAAAATGAGAAAATCACACTGTAGGACCCAGAATATGCCCAGAAACCATGAAAAACGTGGAAAATTAAAAATACACGCTCTAGGACCCAGAATATGGCGAGAAACTTTGAAAAAGAAAATTAAAAATTCACACTGAGGTATCACGATTATGGCGAGAAAACCTGAAAAAGGTGGAAAATGAGAATAATCACACTGTAGGACCCAGAATTGCGAAAAAACTTGAAAAACGTCGAAAATGAGAAAATCACACTGTAAGACCCACAATATGACGAAAAAAAACCTGAAAAACGTGGAAAATTAAAAATACACGCTGTAGGACACAGAATATGTCGAGAAACCCTGAAAAATTAGAAAATTAAAACCTCACACTGAAGGACCCTAAATATGGCGAGAGAACCTAAAAAATGTAGAAAATTAAAAATTCACATTAAAGGACCCGGAATATGGCAATAAAACCTGAAAAAAGAGGAAAATTAAAAATTCACACTGAAGGACCCAGAATATGGCAAGAAACCCTGAAAAATTAGAAAATTAAAAACTCACACTGAAGGACCCTAAATATGGCGAGAGAACATAAAAAAAGTAGAAAATTAAAAATTCACACTAAAGGACCCGGAATATGGCAATAAAACCTGAAAAAAGAGGAAAATTAAAAATTCACACTGAAGGACCTGGAATATGTGAAGAAAACCTGAAAAACGTGGAAATGAGAAAATCACACTGTAGGAACCAGAATATGACGGAAAAACCTGAAAAACGTGGAAAATTAAAAATTCACACTGAAGTACCCGGCATATGGCGAGAAAAACTGAAAAATGAGGAAAATTCAAAAACACACTGTAGGATCCAAAATATAGGCGAGAAAACCTGAAAAAGGTGGAAAGTGAGAATTATCACAATGTAGGACCCAGACTTGGAAAAAAAAAAAGTGAAAAACGTCGAAAATGAGAAAATCACACTGTAGGACCCAGAGTATGCCGAGAAACCCTGAAAAACGAGGAAAATTAAAAATACACGTTGGAGGACACAGAATATGTAGAGAAACACTGAAAAATTAGAAAAGTAAAAAATCACATTGAAGGACCCTAAATATGGCGAGAAAACCTTAAAAAGTTGTAAAATGAGAAAATCACACTGTAGGACGCAGAATTACGAAAAAACTCGAAAAAAGTGGAAAATGAGAAAATCACACTGCAAGACCCAGAATATGCCAGAAACCCTGAAAAATGTAAAAATTAAAAATTCACCCAGAATATGGCGAGAAATACTGAAAAACGTGGAAAATTAAAATATTCACACTGAAGGACCCGGAATATGGCTAGGAAACCTGAAAAATGAGAAAAATTCAAAACTCACACTGTAGGAACCAGAATATGGCGAGAAAACCTGAAATAGGTGGAAAAATAGAAAATCACAATGTAGGACCCAGAATATGAAGTAAAAACTTGAAAAGCGTGGAAAATTAAAAATACACGATGTAGGACACAGAATATGTCGAGAAACCCTGAAAAATAAGAAAATTAAAACCTCACACTGAAGGACCAAAAAAAATGGCGAGAGAACCTGAAAAAAGTAGAAAATTAAAAATTCACACTGAAGGACCCAGAATTGCGAAAAAACTTGAAAAAAGTGGAAAATGAGAAAATCACACTGTAGGACCCAGAATATGCCAAGAAACCCTGAAAACGTGGAAAATTAAAAATACATGCTGTAGGACGCAGAATACAGAGAGAAACCCTGAAAAAACTAGAAAATTACAAATTCACACTGAAGGACACCAAATATGGCTAGAAAACCTGAAAAAGTTGGAAAATGAGAAAATCCCACTGCAGAACCCAGAATATGCAGAGAAACTCTGAAAAACGTGAAAATTAAAAATTCACACTGTCGGACAAAGAATATGGCGAGAAATAATGAAAAACGTGGAAAATTAAAAATTCACACTGAATGACCTGGAATATGTCAAGAAAACCTGAAAAACGTGGAAATGAGAAAATCACACTGTAGGAACCTGAATATGATGGAAAAACCTGAAAATGGTGGAAAATGAGAATAATCACACTGTAGGACCCAGATTTGAAAAAAAAAATTGAAAAACGTCGAAAATGTGAATATAATACTCTAGGACCCAGAATATGCCGAGATACCCTGAAAAACGTGGAAAATTAAAAATACACGCTGTAGGACCCAGAATATGGCGAGAAACCCTGAAATATCAGAAAAGTAAAAAATCACACTGAAGGACCCCAAATATGGCGAGAAAACCTGAAAAAGGTTGAAAATGAGAAAATCACACTGTAGGACCCAGAATTGGGAAAAAACCTGAAAAATGTCATAAATGAGAAAAATCACACTGTAGGACCCAGAATATGACGAAAAACCCTGAAAAACTTGGAAAATTAAAAATACACGCTGTAGTAAAAAGAATATCGAGAAACCCTGAATAACGTGAAAATTAACAATTCACACTGTCGGACAAAGAATATGGCGAGAAACCATGAAAAAAGTGGAAAATTAAAAATTCACACTGTATTACGCAAAATATGGAAAGAAATACTGAAAAACGTGAAAATTAAAAATTCACACTGAAGGACCTGGAATATGGCAAGAAAACCTGAAAAACGAGGAAATGAGAAAATCACACTGTAGGTCCCAGAATATGACGAAAAAACCTGAAAAAAGTAGAAAATTAAAAATTCACACTGAAGGACCCAGAATATGTAGAGATAACCTGAAAAACGAGGAAAATTAAAAACTCACACTGAGGGACCCAGAATATGGCGAGAAAACCTGAAAAAAGTAGAAAATTAAAAATTCACACTGAAGGACCCCGAATATGGCCAGAAAAACTGAAAAAGGTGGAAAATGACAATAATCACACTGTAGGACCCAGAATTGCGAAAAAACTTGAAAAGCGTCGAAAATGAGAAAATCACACTGTAGGACCCATAATGTGCCGAGAAACCCTGAAAACGTGGTAAATTAAAAATACACGGTGTAGGACCCTGAATATGGCGAGAAACCCTGAAAAAAGTAGAAAATTAAAAACTCACAGTGAAATACCCCAAGAATTGCGAAAAAACTTGAAAATCGTGGAAAATGAGAAAATCACACTGCTGGACCCAGAATATGCCGATAAACCCTGAAAAACGTGAAAATTAAAAATTCACACTGTCGGACACAGAATATGGCAAGAATCATGAAAAAAGTGGAAAATTAAAAATTCACACTGTATTACCCAGTATATGGCGAGAAATATTGAAAACGTGGAAAATTAAAAAATCACACTGAAGGACCCCTCATATGGCGAGAAAACCTGAAAAACAAGGAAAATTCAAAACTCACACTATAGGACCCAGAATATGGCGAGAAATCCTGAAAAAGATGGAAAATGAGAATAATCACACTACAGAACCCAGATTTGGAAAAAAAAATTGAAAAACGTCGAAAATGAGAAAATCACACTGTAGGACCCAGAATATGCCGAGAAACCCTGAAAACGTGGAAAATTAAAAATATACGCTGTAGGACCCAGAATATGTCGAGAAACACTGAAAAATTAGAAAAGTAAAAAATCACACGGAAGGACCCCAAATATGGCGAGAAAACCTGAAAAAGTTGAAAAATGAGAAAATCACACTGAAGGACCCAGAATTACGAAAAAACTTGAAAAACGTGGAAAATGAGACAATCACACTGCAGGACCCAGAATATGACGAAAAAACTTGAAAAACGTGGAAAATTAAAAATACAAGCTCTAGGACACAGAATATGTTGAGAAATCCTGAAAATTTAGAAAATTATAAACTTACACTGAAGGACCCCAAATATGGAGAGAG
>NW_028228062.1:0-37581 GCF_978045245.1 Mus caroli | reverse complement strand
TCTAAGTTTTTCAGTGCAACTCACTCATATACTATGTACTACACTGTGCGTTTCTTATATTCTAAGTTTTTCAGTGCAACTCACTCATATACTATGTACTACACTGTGCGTTTCTTATATTCTAAGTTTTTCAGTGCAACTCACTCATATACTATGTACTACACTGTGCGTTTCTTATATTCTAAGTTTTTCAGTGCAACTCACTCATATACTATGTACTACACTGTGCGTTTCTTATATTCTAAGTTTTTCAGTGCAACTCACTCATATACTATGTACTACACTGTGCGTTTCTTATATTCTAAGTTTTTCAGTGCAACTCACTCATATACTATGTACTACACTGTGCGTTTCTCTAAATTCTAAGTTTTTCAGTGCAACTCACTCATATACTATGTACTACACTGTGCGTTTCTTATATTCTAAGTTTTTCAGTGCAACTCACTCATATACTATGTACTACACTGTGCGTTTCTTATATTCTAAGTTTTTCAGTGCAACTCACTCATATACTATGTACTACACTGTGCGTTTCTTATATTCTAAGTTTTTCAGTGCAACTCACTCATATACTATGTACTACACTGTGCGTTTCTTATATTCTAAGTTTTTCAGTGCAACTCACTCATATACTATGTACTACACTGTGCGTTTCTTATATTCTAAGTTTTTCAGTGCAACTCACTCATATACTATGTACTACACTGTGCGTTTCTTATATTCTAAGTTTTTCAGTGCAACTCACTCATATACTATGTACTACACTGTGCGTTTCTTATATTCTAAGTTTTTCAGTGCAACTCACTCATATACTATGTACTACACTGTGCGTTTCTCTAAATTCTAAGTTTTTCAGTGCAACTCACTCATATACTATGTACTACACTGTGCGTTTCTTATATTCTAAGTTTTTCAGTGCAACTCACTCATATACTATGTACTACACTGTGCATTTCGTGTAATGCGGGTTTTTCAGTAAATTCTAAGTTTTTCAGTGCAACTCACTCATATACTATGTACTACACTGTGCGTTTCTTATATTCTAAGTTTTTCAGTGCAACTCACTCATATACTATGTACTACACTGTGCGTTTCTTATATTCTAAGGTTTTCAGTGCAACTCACTCATATACTATGTACTACACTGTGCGTTTCTCTAAATTCTAAGTTTTTCAGTGCAACTCACTCATATACTATGTACTACACTGTGCGTTTCTTAAATTCTAAGTTTTTCAGTGCAACTCACTCATATACTATGTACTACACTGTGCGTTCCTTATATTCTAAGTTTTTCAGTGCAACTCACTCATATACTATGTACTACACTGTGCGTTTCTTATATTCTAAGTTTTTCAGTGCAACTCACTCATATACTATGTACTACACTGTGCGTTTCTTATATTCTAAGTTTTTCAGTGCAACTCACTCATATACTATGTACTACACTGTGCGTTTCTTATATTCTAAGTTTTTCAGTGCAACTCACTCATATACTATGTACTACACTGTGCGTTTCTTATATTCTAAGTTTTTCAGTGCAACTCACTCATATACTATGTACTACACTGTGCGTTTCTTATATTCTAAGTTTTTCAGTGCAACTCACTCATATACTATGTACTACACTGTGCGTTTCTTATATTCTAAGTTTTTCAGTGCAACTCACTCATATACTATGTACTACACTGTGCGTTTCTTATATTCTAAGTTTTTCAGTGCAACTCACTCATATACTATGTTCTACACTGTGCGTTTCTTATATTCTAAGTTTTTCAGTGCAACTCACTCATATACTATGTACTACACTGTGCATTTCGTGTAATGCGGGTTTTTCAGTAAATTCTAAGTTTTTCAGTGCAACTCACTCATATACTATGTACTACACTGTGCGTTTCTTATATTCTAAGTTTTTCAGTGCAACTCACTCATATACTATGTACTACACTGTGCGTTTCTTATATTCTAAGTTTTTCAGTGCAACTCACTCATATACTTAATACTACACTGTGCGTTTGTTATATTCTAAGTTTTTCAGTGCAACTCACTCATATACTATGTACTACACTGTGCGTTTCTTAAATTCTAAGTTTTTCAGTGCAACTCACTCATATACTATGTACTACACTGTGCGTTCCTTATATTCTAAGTTTTTCAGTGCAACTCACTCATATACTATGTACTACACTGTGCGTTTCTTATATTCTAAGTTTTTCAGTGCAACTCACTCATATACTATGTACTACACTGTGCGTTTCTTATATTCTAAGTTTTTCAGTGCAACTCACTCATATACTATGTACTACACTGTGCGTTTCTTATATTCTAAGTTTTTCAGTGCAACTCACTCATATACTATGTACTACACTGTGCGTTTCTTATATTCTAAGTTTTTCAGTGCAACTCACTCATATACTATGTACTACACTGTGCGTTTCTTATATTCTAAGTTTTTCAGTGCAACTCACTCATATACTATGTACTACACTGTGCGTTTCTTATATTCTAAGTTTTTCAGTGCAACTCACTCATATACTATGTACTACACTGTGCGTTTCTTATATTCTAAGTTTTTCAGTCCAACTCACTCATATTCATATACTATGTACTACACTTTGCGTTTCTTATATTCTAAGTTTTTCAGTGCAACTCACTCATATACTATGTACTACACTGTGCATTTCGTGTAATGCGGGTTTTTCAGTAAATTCTAAGTTTTTCAGTGCAACTCACTCATATACTATGTACTACACTGTGCGTTTCTTATATTCTAAGTTTTTCAGTGCAACTCACTCATATACTATGTACTACACTGTGCGTTTCTTATATTCTAAGTCTTTCAGTGCAACTCACTCATATACTTTGTACTACACTGTGCGTTTCTTATATTCTAAGTTTTTCAGTGCAACTCACTCATATACTATATAGTACACTGTGCGTTTCTTAAATTCTAAGTTTTTCAGTGCAACTCACTCATATACTATGTACTACACTGTGCGTTTCTTATATTCTAAGTTTTTCAGTGCAACTCACTCATATACTATGTACTACACTGTGCGTTTCTTATATTCTAAGTTTTTCAGTGCAACTCACTCATATACTATGTACTACACTGTGCGTTTCTTATATTCTAAGTTTTTCAGTGCAACTCACTCATATACTATGTACTACACTGTGCGTTTCTTATATTCTAAGTTTTTCAGTGCAACTCACTCATATACTATGTACTACACTGTGCGTTTCTTATATTCTAAGTTTTTCAGTGCAACTCACTCATATACTATGTACTACACCTTGCGTTTCTTAAATTCTAAGTTTTTCAGTGCAACTCACTCATATACTATATACTACACTGTGCGTTTCTTAAATTCTAGGTTTTTCCGTGCAACTCACTCATATACTATGTACTACAATGTGCGTTTTTTTATATTCTAAGTTTTTCAGTGCAACTCACTCATATACTATGTACTACACTGTGCGTTTCTTATATTCTAAGTTTTTCAGTGCAACTCACTCATATACTATGTACTACACTGTGCGTTTCTTATATTCTAAGTTTTTCAGTGCAACTCACTCATATACTATGTACTACACTGTGCGTTTCTTATATTCTAAGTTTTTCAGTGCAACTCACTCATATACTATGTACTACACTGTGGGCTTTATATTCTAAGTTTTTCATCGCAACTCACTCATATACTATGTACTACACTGTGCGTTTCTTATATTCTAAGTTTTTCAGTGCAACTCACTCATATACTATGTACTACACTGTGCGTTTCTTATATTCTAAGTTTTTGAGTGCAACTCACTCATATACTATGTACTACACTGTGCGTTTCTTATATTCTAAGTTTTTCAGTGCAACTCACTCATATACTATGTACTACACTGTGCGTTTCTTATATTCTAAGTTTTTGAGTGCAACTCACTCATATACTATGTACTACACTGTGCGTTTCTTATATTCTAAGTTTTTCAGTGCAACTCACTCATATACTATGTACTACACTGTGCGTTTCTTATATTCTAAGTTTTTCAGTGCAACTCACTCATATACTATGTACTACACTGTGCGTTTCTTATATTCTAAGTTTTTCAGTGCAACTCACTCATATACTATGTACTAAACTGTGCGTTTCTTATATTCTAAGTTTTTCAGTGCAACTCACTCATATACTATGTACTACACTGTGCGTTTCTTATATTCTAAGTTTTTCAGTGCAACTCACTCATATACTATGTACTACACTGTGCGTTTCTTATATTCTAAGTTTTTCAGTCCAACTCACTCATATTCATATACTATGTACTACACTTTGCGTTTCTTATATTCTAAGTTTTTCAGTGCAACTCACTCATATACTATGTACTACACTGTGCATTTCGTGTAATGCGGGTTTTTCAGTAAATTCTAAGTTTTTCAGTGCAACTCACTCATATACTATGTACTACACTGTGCGTTTCTTATATTCTAAGTTTTTCAGTGCAACTCACTCATATACTATGTACTACACTGTGCGTTTCTTATATTCTAAGTCTTTCAGTGCAACTCACTCATATACTTTGTACTACACTGTGCGTTTCTTATATTCTAAGTTTTTCAGTGCAACTCACTCATATACTATATAGTACACTGTGCGTTTCTTAAATTCTAAGTTTTTCAGTGCAACTCACTCATATACTATGTACTACACTGTGCGTTTCTTATATTCTAAGTTTTTCAGTGCAACTCACTCATATACTATGTACTACACTGTGCGTTTCTTATATTCTAAGTTTTTCAGTGCAACTCACTCATATACTATGTACTACACTGTGCGTTTCTTATATTCTAAGTTTTTCAGTGCAACTCACTCATATACTATGTACTACACTGTGCGTTTCTTATATTCTAAGTTTTTCAGTGCAACTCACTCATATACTATGTACTACACTGTGCGTTTCTTATATTCTAAGTTTTTCAGTGCAACTCACTCATATACTATGTACTACACCTTGCGTTTCTTAAATTCTAAGTTTTTCAGTGCAACTCACTCATATACTATATACTACACTGTGCGTTTCTTAAATTCTAGGTTTTTCCGTGCAACTCACTCATATACTATGTACTACAATGTGCGTTTTTTTATATTCTAAGTTTTTCAGTGCAACTCACTCATATACTATGTACTACACTGTGCGTTTCTTATATTCTAAGTTTTTCAGTGCAACTCACTCATATACTATGTACTACACTGTGCGTTTCTTATATTCTAAGTTTTTCAGTGCAACTCACTCATATACTATGTACTACACTGTGCGTTTCTTATATTCTAAGTTTTTCAGTGCAACTCACTCATATACTATGTACTACACTGTGGGCTTTATATTCTAAGTTTTTCATCGCAACTCACTCATATACTATGTACTACACTGTGCGTTTCTTATATTCTAAGTTTTTCAGTGCAACTCACTCATATACTATGTACTACACTGTGCGTTTCTTATATTCTAAGTTTTTGAGTGCAACTCACTCATATACTATGTACTACACTGTGCGTTTCTTATATTCTAAGTTTTTCAGTGCAACTCACTCATATACTATGTACTACACTGTGCGTTTCTTATATTCTAAGTTTTTCAGTGCAACTCACTCATATACTATGTACTACACCTTGCGTTTCTTAAATTCTAAGTTTTTCAGTGCAACTCACTCATATACTATATACTACACTGTGCGTTTCTTAAATTCTAGGTTTTTCCGTGCAACTCACTCATATACTATGTACTACAATGTGCGTTTTTTTATATTCTAAGTTTTTCAGTGCAACTCACTCATATACTATGTACTACACTGTGCGTTTCTTATATTCTAAGTTTTTCAGTGCAACTCACTCATATACTATGTACTACACTGTGCGTTTCTTATATTCTAAGTTTTTCAGTGCAACTCACTCATATACTATGTACTACACTGTGCGTTTCTTATATTCTAAGTTTTTCAGTGCAACTCACTCATATACTATGTACTACACTGTGGGCTTTATATTCTAAGTTTTTCATCGCAACTCACTCATATACTATGTACTACACTGTGCGTTTCTTATATTCTAAGTTTTTCAGTGCAACTCACTCATATACTATGTACTACACTGTGCGTTTCTTATATTCTAAGTTTTTGAGTGCAACTCACTCATATACTATGTACTACACTGTGCGTTTCTTATATTCTAAGTTTTTCAGTGCAACTCACTCATATACTATGTACTACACTGTGCGTTTCTTATATTCTAAGTTTTTGAGTGCAACTCACTCATATACTATGTACTACACTGTGCGTTTCTTATATTCTAAGTTTTTCAGTGCAACTCACTCATATACTATGTACTACACTGTGCGTTTCTTATATTCTAAGTTTTTCAGTGCAACTCACTCATATACTATGTACTACACTGTGCGTTTCTTATATTCTAAGTTTTTCAGTGCAACTCACTCATATACTATGTACTACACTGTGCGTTTCTTATATTCTAAGTTTTTCAGTGCAACTCACTCATATACTATGTACTACACTGTGCGTTTCTTATATTCTAAGTTTTTCAGTGCAACTCACTCATATACTATGTACTACACTGTGCGTTTCTTATATTCTAAGTTTTTCAGTCCAACTCACTCATATTCATATACTATGTACTACACTTTGCGTTTCTTATATTCTAAGTTTTTCAGTGCAACTCACTCATATACTATGTACTACACTGTGCATTTCGTGTAATGCGGGTTTTTCAGTAAATTCTAAGTTTTTCAGTGCAACTCACTCATATACTATGTACTACACTGTGCGTTTCTTATATTCTAAGTTTTTCAGTGCAACTCACTCATATACTATGTACTACACTGTGCGTTTCTTATATTCTAAGTCTTTCAGTGCAACTCACTCATATACTTTGTACTACACTGTGCGTTTCTTATATTCTAAGTTTTTCAGTGCAACTCACTCATATACTATATAGTACACTGTGCGTTTCTTAAATTCTAAGTTTTTCAGTGCAACTCACTCATATACTATGTACTACACTGTGCGTTTCTTATATTCTAAGTTTTTCAGTGCAACTCACTCATATACTATGTACTACACTGTGCGTTTCTTATATTCTAAGTTTTTCAGTGCAACTCACTCATATACTATGTACTACACTGTGCGTTTCTTATATTCTAAGTTTTTCAGTGCAACTCACTCATATACTATGTACTACACTGTGCGTTTCTTATATTCTAAGTTTTTCAGTGCAACTCACTCATATACTATGTACTACACTGTGCGTTTCTTATATTCTAAGTTTTTCAGTGCAACTCACTCATATACTATGTACTACACCTTGCGTTTCTTAAATTCTAAGTTTTTCAGTGCAACTCACTCATATACTATATACTACACTGTGCGTTTCTTAAATTCTAGGTTTTTCCGTGCAACTCACTCATATACTATGTACTACAATGTGCGTTTTTTTATATTCTAAGTTTTTCAGTGCAACTCACTCATATACTATGTACTACACTGTGCGTTTCTTATATTCTAAGTTTTTCAGTGCAACTCACTCATATACTATGTACTACACTGTGCGTTTCTTATATTCTAAGTTTTTCAGTGCAACTCACTCATATACTATGTACTACACTGTGCGTTTCTTATATTCTAAGTTTTTCAGTGCAACTCACTCATATACTATGTACTACACTGTGCGTTTCTTATATTCTAAGTTTTTCAGTGCAACTCACTCATATACTATGTACTACACCTTGCGTTTCTTAAATTCTAAGTTTTTCAGTGCAACTCACTCATATACTATATACTACACTGTGCGTTTCTTAAATTCTAGGTTTTTCCGTGCAACTCACTCATATACTATGTACTACAATGTGCGTTTTTTTATATTCTAAGTTTTTCAGTGCAACTCACTCATATACTATGTACTACACTGTGCGTTTCTTATATTCTAAGTTTTTCAGTGCAACTCACTCATATACTATGTACTACACTGTGCGTTTCTTATATTCTAAGTTTTTCAGTGCAACTCACTCATATACTATGTACTACACTGTGCGTTTCTTATATTCTAAGTTTTTCAGTGCAACTCACTCATATACTATGTACTACACTGTGGGCTTTATATTCTAAGTTTTTCATCGCAACTCACTCATATACTATGTACTACACTGTGCGTTTCTTATATTCTAAGTTTTTCAGTGCAACTCACTCATATACTATGTACTACACTGTGCGTTTCTTATATTCTAAGTTTTTGAGTGCAACTCACTCATATACTATGTACTACACTGTGCGTTTCTTATATTCTAAGTTTTTCAGTGCAACTCACTCATATACTATGTACTACACTGTGCGTTTCTTATATTCTAAGTTTTTCAGTGCAACTCACTCATATACTATGTACTACACCTTGCGTTTCTTAAATTCTAAGTTTTTCAGTGCAACTCACTCATATACTATATACTACACTGTGCGTTTCTTAAATTCTAGGTTTTTCCGTGCAACTCACTCATATACTATGTACTACAATGTGCGTTTTTTTATATTCTAAGTTTTTCAGTGCAACTCACTCATATACTATGTACTACACTGTGCGTTTCTTATATTCTAAGTTTTTCAGTGCAACTCACTCATATACTATGTACTACACTGTGCGTTTCTTATATTCTAAGTTTTTCAGTGCAACTCACTCATATACTATGTACTACACTGTGCGTTTCTTATATTCTAAGTTTTTCAGTGCAACTCACTCATATACTATGTACTACACTGTGGGCTTTATATTCTAAGTTTTTCATCGCAACTCACTCATATACTATGTACTACACTGTGCGTTTCTTATATTCTAAGTTTTTCAGTGCAACTCACTCATATACTATGTACTACACTGTGCGTTTCTTATATTCTAAGTTTTTGAGTGCAACTCACTCATATACTATGTACTACACTGTGCGTTTCTTATATTCTAAGTTTTTCAGTGCAACTCACTCATATACTATGTACTACACTGTGCGTTTCTTATATTCTAAGTTTTTGAGTGCAACTCACTCATATACTATGTACTACACTGTGCGTTTCTTATATTCTAAGTTTTTCAGTGCAACTCACTCATATACTATGTACTACACTGTGCGTTTCTTATATTCTAAGTTTTTCAGTGCAACTCACTCATATACTATGTACTACACTGTGCGTTTCTTATATTCTAAGTTTTTCAGTGCAACTCACTCATATACTATGTACTACACTGTGCGTTTCTTATATTCTAAGTTTTTCAGTGCAACTCACTCATATACTATGTACTACACTGTGCGTTTCTTATATTCTAAGTTTTTCAGTGCAACTCACTCATATACTATGTACTACACTGTGCGTTTC
This sequence comes from Mus caroli, assembly GCF_978045245.1. Lineage (NCBI taxonomy): Eukaryota > Metazoa > Chordata > Mammalia > Rodentia > Muridae > Mus > Mus caroli. Next base: position 28,175 of record NW_028228062.1, on the reverse strand, counting down.
TTATATTCTAAGTTTTTCAGTCCAACTCACTCATATTCATATACTATGTACTACACTTTGCGTTTCTTATATTCTAAGTTTTTCAGTGCAACTCACTCATATACTATGTACTACACTGTGCATTTCGTGTAATGCGGGTTTTTCAGTAAATTCTAAGTTTTTCAGTGCAACTCACTCATATACTATGTACTACACTGTGCGTTTCTTATATTCTAAGTTTTTCAGTGCAACTCACTCATATACTATGTACTACACTGTGCGTTTCTTATATTCTAAGTCTTTCAGTGCAACTCACTCATATACTTTGTACTACACTGTGCGTTTCTTATATTCTAAGTTTTTCAGTGCAACTCACTCATATACTATATAGTACACTGTGCGTTTCTTAAATTCTAAGTTTTTCAGTGCAACTCACTCATATACTATGTACTACACTGTGCGTTTCTTATATTCTAAGTTTTTCAGTGCAACTCACTCATATACTATGTACTACACTGTGCGTTTCTTATATTCTAAGTTTTTCAGTGCAACTCACTCATATACTATGTACTACACTGTGCGTTTCTTATATTCTAAGTTTTTCAGTGCAACTCACTCATATACTATGTACTACACTGTGCGTTTCTTATATTCTAAGTTTTTCAGTGCAACTCACTCATATACTATGTACTACACTGTGCGTTTCTTATATTCTAAGTTTTTCAGTGCAACTCACTCATATACTATGTACTACACCTTGCGTTTCTTAAATTCTAAGTTTTTCAGTGCAACTCACTCATATACTATATACTACACTGTGCGTTTCTTAAATTCTAGGTTTTTCCGTGCAACTCACTCATATACTATGTACTACAATGTGCGTTTTTTTATATTCTAAGTTTTTCAGTGCAACTCACTCATATACTATGTACTACACTGTGCGTTTCTTATATTCTAAGTTTTTCAGTGCAACTCACTCATATACTATGTACTACACTGTGCGTTTCTTATATTCTAAGTTTTTCAGTGCAACTCACTCATATACTATGTACTACACTGTGCGTTTCTTATATTCTAAGTTTTTCAGTGCAACTCACTCATATACTATGTACTACACTGTGGGCTTTATATTCTAAGTTTTTCATCGCAACTCACTCATATACTATGTACTACACTGTGCGTTTCTTATATTCTAAGTTTTTCAGTGCAACTCACTCATATACTATGTAATACACTGTGCGTTTCTTATATTCTAAGTTTTTGAGTGCAACTCACTCATATACTATGTACTACACTGTGCGTTTCTTATATTCTAAGTTTTTCAGTGCAACTCACTCATATACTATGTACTACACTGTGCGTTTCTTATATTCTAAGTTTTTGAGTGCAAATCACTCATATACTATGTACTACACTGTGCGTTTCTTATATTCTAAGTTTTTCAGTGCAACTCACTCATATACTATGTACTACACTGTGCGTTTCTTATATTCTAAGTTTTTCAGTGCAACTCACTCATATACTATGTACTACACTGTGCGTTTCTTATATTCTAAGTTTTTGAGTGCAACTCACTCATATACTATGTACTACACTGTGCGTTTCTTATATTCTAAGTTTTTCAGTGCAACTCACTCATATACTATGTACTACACTGTGCGTTTCTTATATTTTAAGTTTTTCAGTGCAACTCACTCATATACTATGTACTACACTGTGCATTTCGTGTAATGCGGGTTTTTCAGTAAATTCTAAGTTTTTCAGTGCAACTCACTCATATACTATGTACTACACTGTGCGTTTCTTATATTCTAAGTTTTTCAGTGCAACTCACTCATATACTATGTACTACACTGTGCGTTTCTTATATTCTAAGTTTTTCAGTGCAACTCACTCATATACTATGTACTACACTGTGCGTTTCTTATATTCTAAGTTTTTCAGTGCAACTCACTCATATACTATGTACTACACTGTGCGTTTCTTATATTCTAAGTTTTTCAGTGCAACTCACTCATATACTATGTACTACACTGTGCGTTTCTTATATTCTAAGTTTTTCAGTCCAACTCACTCATATACTATGTACTACACTGTGCGTTTCTTATATTCTAAGTTTTTCAGTGCAACTCACTCATATACTATGTACTACACTGTGCGTTTCTTATATTCTAAGTTTTTCAGTGCAACTCACTCATATACTATGTACTACACTGTGCGTTTCTTATATTCTAAGTTTTTCAGTGCAACTCACTCATATACTATGTACTACACTGTGCGTTTCTTATATTCTAAGTTTTTCAGTGCAACTCACTCATATACTATGTACTACACTGTGCGTTTCTTATATTCTAAGTTTTTCAGTGCAACTCACTCATATACTATGTACTACACTGTGCGTTTCCTATATTCTAAGTTTTTCAGTGCAACTCACTCATATACTATGTACTACACTGTGCGTTTCTTATATTCTAAGTTTTTCAGTGCAACTCACTCATATACTATGTACTACACTGTGCGTTTCTTATATTCTAAGTTTTTCAGTGCAACTCACTCATATACTATGTACTACACTGTGCATTTCGTGTAATGCGGGTTTTTCAGTAAATTCTAAGTTTTTCAGTGCAACTCACTCATATACTATGTACTACACTGTGCGTTTCTTATATTCTAAGTTTTTCAGTGCAACTCACTCATATACTATGTACTACACTGTGCGTTTCTTATATTCTAAGTTTTTCAGTGCAACTCACTCATATACTATGTACTACACTGTGCGTTTCTCTAAATTCTAAGTTTTTCAGTGCAACTCACTCATATACTATGTACTACACTGTTCGTTTCTTATATTCTAAGTTTTTCAGTGCAACTCACTCATATACTATGTACTACACTGTGCATTTCGTGTAATGCGGGTTTTTCAGTAAATTCTAAGTTTTTCAGTGCAACTCACTCATATACTATGTACTACACTGTGCGTTTCTTATATTCTAAGTTTTTCAGTGCAACTCACTCATATACTATGTACTACACTGTGCGTTTCTTATATTCTAAGTTTTTCAGTGCAACTCACTCATATACTATGTACTACACTGTGCGTTTCTTATATTCTAAGTTTTTCAGTGCAACTCACTCATATACTATGTACTACACTGTGCGTTTCTTATATTCTAAGTTTTTCAGTGCAACTCACTCATATACTATGTACTACACTGTGCGTTTCTTATATTCTAAGTTTTTCAGTGCAACTCACTCATATACTATGTACTACACTGTGCGTTTCTTATATTCTAAGTTTTTCAGTGCAACTCACTCATATACTATGTACTACACTGTGCGTTTCTTATATTCTAAGTTTTTCAGTGCAACTCATATACTATGTACTACACTGTGCGTTTCTTATATTCTAAGTTTTTCAGTGCAACTCACTCATATACTATGTACTACACTGTGCGTTTCTTATATTCTAAGTTTTTCAGTCCAACTCACTCATATTCATATACTATGTACTACACTTTGCGTTTCTTATATTCTAAGTTTTTCAGTGCAACTCACTCATATACTATGTACTACACTGTGCATTTCGTGTAATGCGGGTTTTTCAGTAAATTCTAAGTTTTTCAGTGCAACTCACTCATATACTATGTACTACACTGTGCGTTTCTTATATTCTAAGTTTTTCAGTGCAACTCACTCATATACTATGTACTACACTGTGCGTTTCTTATATTCTAAGTTTTTCAGTGCAACTCACTCATATACTATGTACTACACTGTGCGTTTCTTATATTCTAAGTTTTTCAGTGCAACTCACTCATATACTATGTACTACACTGTGCGTTTCTTATATTCTAAGTTTTTCAGTGCAACTCACTCATATACTATGTACTACACTGTGCGTTTCTTATATTCTAAGTTTTTCAGTGCAACTCACTCATATACTATGTACTACACTGTGCGTTTCTTATATTCTAAGTTTTTCAGTGCAACTCACTCATATACTATGTACTACACTGTGCGTTTCTTAAATTCTAAGTTTTTCAGTGCAACACACTCATATACTATATACTACACTGTGCGTTTCTTAAATTCTAGGTTTTTCCGTGCAACTCACTCATATACTATGTACTACAATGTGCGTTTTTTTATATTCTAAGTTTTTCAGTGCAACTCACTCATATACTATGTACTACACTGTGCGTTTCTTATATTCTAAGTTTTTCAGTGCAACTCACTCATATACTATGTACTACACTGTGCGTTTCTTATATTCTAAGTTTTTCAGTGCAACTCACTCATATACTATGTACTACACTGTGCGTTTCTTATATTCTAAGTTTTTCAGTGCAACTCACTCATATACTATGTACTACACTGTGCGTTTCTCTAAATTCTAAGTTTTTCAGTGCAACTCACTCATATACTATGTACTACACTGTGCGTTTCTTATATTCTAAGTTTTTCAGTGCAACTCACTCATATACTATGTACTACACTGTGCATTTCGTGTAATGCGGGTTTTTCAGTAAATTCTAAGTTTTTCAGTGCAACTCACTCATATACTATGTACTACACTGTGCGTTTCTTATATTCTAAGTTTTTCAGTGCAACTCACTCATATACTATGTACTACACTGTGCGTTTCTTATATTCTAAGTTTTTCAGTGCAACTCACTCATATACTATGTACTACACTGTGCGTTTCTTATATTCTAAGTTTTTCAGTGCAACTCACTCATATACTATGTACTACACTGTGCGTTTCTTATATTCTAAGTTTTTCAGTGCAACTCACTCATATACTATGTACTACACTGTGCGTTTCTTATATTCTAAGTTTTTCAGTGCAACTCACTCATATACTATGTACTACACTGTGCGTTTCTTATATTCTAAGTTTTTCAGTGCAACTCACTCATATACTATGTACTACACTGTGCGTTTCTTATATTCTAAGTTTTTCAGTCCAACTCACTCATATTCATATACTATGTACTACACTTTGCGTTTCTTATATTCTAAGTTTTTCAGTGCAACTCACTCATATACTATGTACTACACTGTGCATTTCGTGTAATGCGGGTTTTTCAGTAAATTCTAAGTTTTTCAGTGCAACTCACTCATATACTATGTACTACACTGTGCGTTTCTTATATTCTAAGTTTTTCAGTGCAACTCACTCATATACTATGTACTACACTGTGCGTTTCTTATATTCTAAGTCTTTCAGTGCAACTCACTCATATACTTTGTACTACACTGTGCGTTTCTTATATTCTAAGTTTTTCAGTGCAACTCACTCATATACTATATACTACACTGTGCGTTTCTTAAATTCTAAGTTTTTCAGTGCAACTCACTCATATACTATGTACTACACTGTGCGTTTCTTATATTCTAAGTTTTTCAGTGCAACTCACTCATATACTATGTACTACACTGTGCGTTTCTTATATTCTAAGTTTTTCAGTGCAACTCACTCATATACTATGTACTACACTGTGCGTTTCTTATATTCTAAGTTTTTCAGTGCAACTCACTCATATACTATGTACTACACTGTGCGTTTCTTATATTCTAAGTTTTTCAGTGCAACTCACTCATATACTATGTACTACACTGTGCGTTTCTTATATTCTAAGTTTTTCAGTGCAACTCACTCATATACTATGTACTACACTGTGCGTTTCTTAAATTCTAAGTTTTTCAGTGCAACTCACTCATATACTATATACTACACTGTGCGTTTCTTAAATTCTAGGTTTTTCCGTGCAACTCACTCATATACTATGTACTACAATGTGCGTTTTTTTATATTCTAAGTTTTTCAGTGCAACTCACTCATATACTATGTACTACACTGTGCGTTTCTTATATTCTAAGTTTTTCAGTGCAACTCACTCATATACTATGTACTACACTGTGCGTTTCTTATATTCTAAGTTTTTCAGTGCAACTCACTCATATACTATGTACTACACTGTGCGTTTCTTATATTCTAAGTTTTTCAGTGCAACTCACTCATATACTATGTACTACACTGTGGGCTTTATATTCTAAGTTTTTCATCGCAACTCACTCATATACTATGTACTACACTGTGCGTTTCTTATATTCTAAGTTTTTCAGTGCAACTCACTCATATACTATGTACTACACTGTGCGTTTCTTATATTCTAAGGTTTTGAGTGCAACTCACTCATATACTATGTACTACACTGTGCGTTTCTTATATTCTAAGTTTTTCAGTGCAACTCACTCATATACTATGTACTACACTGTGCGTTTCTTATATTCTAAGTTTTTGAGTGCAACTCACTCATATACTATGTACTACACTGTGCGTTTCTTATATTCTAAGTTTTTCAGTGCAACTCACTCATATACTATGTACTACACTGTGCGTTTCTTATATTCTAAGTTTTTCAGTGCAACTCACTCATATACTATGTACTACACTGTGCGTTTCTTATATTCTAAGTTTTTGAGTGCAACTCACTCATATACTATGTACTACACTGTGCGTTTCTCTAAATTCTAAGTTTTTCAGTGCAACTCACTCATATACTATGTACTACACTGTGCGTTTCTTATATTCTAAGTTTTTGAGTGCAACTCACTCATATACTATGTACTACACTGTGCGTTTCTTATATTCTAAGTTTTTCAGTGCAACTCACTCATATACTATGTACTACACTGTGCGTTTCTTATATTTTAAGTTTTTCAGTGCAACTCACTCATATACTATGTACTACACTGTGCATTTCGTGTAATGCGGGTTTTTCAGTAAATTCTAAGTTTTTCAGTGCAACTCACTCATATACTATGTACTACACTGTGCGTTTCTTATATTCTAAGTTTTTCAGTGCAACTCACTCATATACTATGTACTACACTGTGCGTTTCTTATATTCTAAGTTTTTCAGTGCAACTCACTCATATACTATGTACTACACTGTGCGTTTCTTATATTCTAAGTTTTTCAGTGCAACTCACTCATATACTATGTACTACACTGTGCGTTTCTTATATTCTAAGTTTTTCAGTGCAACTCACTCATATACTATGTACTACACTGTGCGTTTCTTATATTCTAAGTTTTTCAGTCCAACTCACTCATATACTATGTACTACACTGTGCGTTTCTTATATTCTAAGTTTTTCAGTGCAACTCACTCATATACTATGTACTACACTGTGCGTTTCTTATATTCTAAGTTTTTCAGTGCAACTCACTCATATACTATGTACTACACTGTGCGTTTCTTATATTCTAAGTTTTTCAGTGCAACTCACTCATATACTATGTACTACACTGTGCGTTTCTTATATTCTAAGTTTTTCAGTGCAACTCACTCATATACTATGTACTACACTGTGCGTTTCTTATATTCTAAGTTTTTCAGTGCAACTCACTCATATACTATGTACTACACTGTGTGTTTCTTATATTCTAAATTTTTCAGTGCAACTCACTCATATACTATGTACTACACTGTGCGTTTCCTATATTCTAAGTTTTTCAGTGCAACTCACTCATATACTATGTACTACACTGTGCGTTTCTTATATTCTAAGTTTTTCAGTGCAACTCACTCATATACTATGTACTACACTGTGCGTTTCTTATATTCTAAGTTTTTCAGTGCAACTCACTCATATACTATGTACTACACTGTGCATTTCGTGTAATGCGGGTTTTTCAGTAAATTCTAAGTTTTTCAGTGCAACTCACTCATATACTATGTACTACACTGTGCGTTTCTTATATTCTAAGTTTTTCAGTGCAACTCACTCATATACTATGTACTACACTGTGCGTTTCTTATATTCTAAGTTTTTCAGTGCAACTCACTCATATACTATGTACTACACTGTGCGTTTCTCTAAATTCTAAGTTTTTCAGTGCAACTCACTCATATACTATGTACTACACTGTGCGTTTCTTATATTCTAAGTTTTTCAGTGCAACTCACTCATATACTATGTACTACACTGTGCATTTCGTGTAATGCGGGTTTTTCAGTAAATTCTAAGTTTTTCAGTGCAACTCACTCATATACTATGTACTACACTGTGCGTTTCTTATATTCTAAGTTTTTCAGTGCAACTCACTCATATACTATGTACTACACTGTGCGTTTCTTATATTCTAAGTTTTTCAGTGCAACTCACTCATATACTATGTACTACACTGTGCGTTTCTTATATTCTAAGTTTTTCAGTGCAACTCACTCATATACTATGTACTACACTGTGCGTTTCTTATATTCTAAGTTTTTCAGTGCAACTCACTCATATACTATGTACTACACTGTGCGTTTCTTATATTCTAAGTTTTTCAGTGCAACTCACTCATATACTATGTACTACACTGTGCGTTTCTTATATTCTAAGTTTTTCAGTGCAACTCACTCATATACTATGTACTACACTGTGCGTTTCTTATATTCTAAGTTTTTCAGTGCAACTCATATACTATGTACTACACTGTGCGTTTCTTATATTCTAAGTTTTTCAGTGCAACTCACTCATATACTATGTACTACACTGTGCGTTTCTTATATTCTAAGTTTTTCAGTCCAACTCACTCATATTCATATACTATGTACTACACTTTGCGTTTCTTATATTCTAAGTTTTTCAGTGCAACTCACTCATATACTATGTACTACACTGTGCATTTCGTGTAATGCGGGTTTTTCAGTAAATTCTAAGTTTTTCAGTGCAACTCACTCATATACTATGTACTACACTGTGCGTTTCTTATATTCTAAGTTTTTCAGTGCAACTCACTCATATACTATGTACTACACTGTGCGTTTCTTATATTCTAAGTTTTTCAGTGCAACTCACTCATATACTATGTACTACACTGTGCGTTTCTTATATTCTAAGTTTTTCAGTGCAACTCACTCATATACTATGTACTACACTGTGCGTCTTATATTCTAAGTTTTTCAGTGCAACTCACTCATATACTATGTACTACACTGTGCGTTTCTTATATTCTAAGTTTTTCAGTGCAACTCACTCATATACTATGTACTACACTGTGCGTTTCTTATATTCTAAGTTTTTCAGTGCAACTCACTCATATACTATGTACTACACTGTGCGTTTCTTAAATTCTAAGTTTTTCAGTGCAACTCACTCATATACTATATACTACACTGTGCGTTTCTTAAATTCTAGGTTTTTCCGTGCAACTCACTCATATACTATGTACTACAATGTGCGTTTTTTTATATTCTAAGTTTTTCAGTGCAACTCACTCATATACTATGTACTACACTGTGCGTTTCTTATATTCTAAGTTTTTCAGTGCAACTCACTCATATACTATGTACTACACTGTGCGTTTCTTATATTCTAAGTTTTTCAGTGCAACTCACTCATATACTATGTACTACACTGTGCGTTTCTTATATTCTAAGTTTTTCAGTGCAACTCACTCATATACTATGTACTACACTGTGCGTTTCTCTAAATTCTAAGTTTTTCAGTGCAACTCACTCATATACTATGTACTACACTGTGCGTTTCTTATATTCTAAGTTTTTCAGTGCAACTCACTCATATACTATGTACTACACTGTGCATTTCGTGTAATGCGGGTTTTTCAGTAAATTCTAAGTTTTTCAGTGCAACTCACTCATATACTATGTACTACACTGTGCGTTTCTTATATTCTAAGTTTTTCAGTGCAACTCACTCATATACTATGTACTACACTGTGCGTTTCTTATATTCTAAGTTTTTCAGTGCAACTCACTCATATACTATGTACTACACTGTGCGTTTCTTATATTCTAAGTTTTTCAGTGCAACTCACTCATATACTATGTACTACACTGTGCGTTTCTTATATTCTAAGTTTTTCAGTGCAACTCACTCATATACTATGTACTACACTGTGCGTTTCTTATATTCTAAGTTTTTCAGTGCAACTCACTCATATACTATGTACTACACTGTGCGTTTCTTATATTCTAAGTTTTTCAGTGCAACTCACTCATATACTATGTACTACACTGTGCGTTTCTTATATTCTAAGTTTTTCAGTGCAACTCACTCATATACTATGTACTACACTGTGCGTTTCTTATATTCTAAGTTTTTCAGTCCAACTCACTCATATTCATATACTATGTACTACACTTTGCGTTTCTTATATTCTAAGTTTTTCAGTGCAACTCACTCATATACTATGTACTACACTGTGCATTTCGTGTAATGCGGGTTTTTCAGTAAATTCTAAGTTTTTCAGTGCAACTCACTCATATACTATGTACTACACTGTGCGTTTCTTATATTCTAAGTTTTTCAGTGCAACTCACTCATATACTATGTACTACACTGTGCGTTTCTTATATTCTAAGTCTTTCAGTGCAACTCACTCATATACTTTGTACTACACTGTGCGTTTCTTATATTCTAAGTTTTTCAGTGCAACTCACTCATATACTATATACTACACTGTGCGTTTCTTAAATTCTAAGTTTTTCAGTGCAACTCACTCATATACTATGTACTACACTGTGCGTTTCTTATATTCTAAGTTTTTCAGTGCAACTCACTCATATACTATGTACTACACTGTGCGTTTCTTATATTCTAAGTTTTTCAGTGCAACTCACTCTTATACTATGTACTACACTGTGCGTTTCTTATATTCTAAGTTTTTCAGTGCAACTCACTCATATACTATGTACTACACTGTGCGTTTCTTATATTCTAAGTTTTTCAGTGCAACTCACTCATATACTATGTACTACACTGTGCGTTTCTTATATTCTAAGTTTTTCAGTGCAACTCACTCATATACTATGTACTACACTGTGCGTTTCTTAAATTCTAAGTTTTTCAGTGCAACTCACTCATATACTATATACTACACTGTGCGTTTCTTAAATTCTAGGTTTTTCCGTGCAACTCACTCATATACTATGTACTACAATGTGCGTTTTTTTATATTCTAAGTTTTTCAGTGCAACTCACTCATATACTATGTACTACACTGTGCGTTTCTTATATTCTAAGTTTTTCAGTGCAACTCACTCATATACTATGTACTACACTGTGCGTTTCTTATATTCTAAGTTTTTCAGTGCAACTCACTCATATACTATGTACTACACTGTGCGTTTCTTATATTCTAAGTTTTTCAGTGCAACTCACTCATATACTATGTACTACACTGTGGGCTTTATATTCTAAGTTTTTCATCGCAACTCACTCATATACTATGTACTACACTGTGCGTTTCTTATATTCTAAGTTTTTCAGTGCAACTCACTCATATACTATGTACTACACTGTGCGTTTCTTATATTCTAAGTTTTTGAGTGCAACTCACTCATATACTATGTACTACACTGTGCGTTTCTTATATTCTAAGTTTTTCAGTGCAACTCACTCATATACTATGTACTACACTGTGCGTTTCTTATATTCTAAGTTTTTGAGTGCAACTCACTCATATACTATGTACTACACTGTGCGTTTCTTATATTCTAAGTTTTTCAGTGCAACTCACTCATATACTATGTACTACACTGTGCGTTTCTTATATTCTAAGTTTTTCAGTGCAACTCACTCATATACTATGTACTACACTGTGCGTTTCTTATATTCTAAGTTTTTGAGTGCAACTCACTCATATACTATGTACTACACTGTGCGTCTCTTATATTCTAAGTTTTTCAGTGCAACTCACTCATATACTATGTACTACACTGTGCGTTTCTTATATTTTAAGTTTTTCAGTGCAACTCACTCATATACTATGTACTACACTGTGCATTTCGTGTAATGCGGGTTTTTCAGTAAATTCTAAGTTTTTCAGTGCAACTCACTCATATACTATGTACTACACTGTGCGTTTCTTATATTCTAAGTTTTTCAGTGCAACTCACTCATATACTATGTACTACACTGTGCGTTTCTTATATTCTAAGTTTTTCAGTGCAACTCACTCATATACTATGTACTACACTGTGCGTTTCTTATATTCTAAGTTTTTCAGTGCAACTCACTCATATACTATGTACTACACTGTGCGTTTCTTATATTCTAAGTTTTTCAGTGCAACTCACTCATATACTATGTACTACACTGTGCGTTTCTTATATTCTAAGTTTTTCAGTCCAACTCACTCATATACTATGTACTACACTGTGCGTTTCTTATATTCTAAGTTTTTGAGTGCAACTCACTCATATACTATGTACTACACTGTGCGTTTCTTATATTCTAAGTTTTTCAGTGCAACTCACTCATATACTATGTACTACACTGTGCGTTTCTTATATTCTAAGTTTTTCAGTGCAACTCACTCATATACTATGTACTACACTGTGCGTTTCTTATATTCTAAGTTTTTCAGTGCAACTCACTCATATACTATGTACTACACTGTGCGTTTCTTATATTCTAAGTTTTTCAGTGCAACTCACTCATATACTATGTACTACACTGTGTGTTTCTTATATTCTAAGTTTTTCAGTGCAACTCACTCATATACTATGTACTACACTGTGCGTTTCCTATATTCTAAGTTTTTCAGTGCAACTCACTCATATACTATGTACTACACTGTGCGTTTCCTATATTCTAAGTTTTTCAGTGCAACTCACTCATATACTATGTACTACACTGTGCGTTTCTTATATTCTAAGTTTTTCAGTGCAACTCACTCATATACTATGTACTACACTGTGCATTTCGTGTAATGCGGGTTTTTCAGTAAATTCTAAGTTTTTCAGTGCAACTCACTCATATACTATGTACTACACTGTGCGTTTCTTATATTCTAAGTTTTTCAGTGCAACTCACTCATATACTATGTACTACACTGTGCGTTTCTTATATTCTAAGTTTTTCAGTGCAACTCACTCATATACTATGTACTACACTGTGCGTTTCTCTAAATTCTAAGTTTTTCAGTGCAACTCACTCATATACTATGTACTACACTGTGCGTTTCTTATATTCTAAGTTTTTCAGTGCAACTCACTCATATACTATGTACTACACAGTGCATTTCGTGTAATGCGGGTTTTTCAGTAAATTCTAAGTTTTTCAGTGCAACTCACTCATATACTATGTACTACACTGTGCGTTTCTTATATTCTAAGTTTTTCAGTGCAACTCACTCATATACTATGTACTACACTGTGCGTTTCTTATATTCTAAGGTTTTCAGTGCAACTCACTCATATACTATGTACTACACTGTGCGTTCCTTATATTCTAAGTTTTTCAGTGCAACTCACTCATATACTATGTACTACACTGTGCGTTTCTTATATTCTAAGTTTTTCAGTGCAACTCACTCATATACTATGTACTACACTGTGCGTTTCTTATATTCTAAGTTTTTCAGTGCAACTCACTCATATACTATGTACTACACTGTGCGTTTCTTATATTCTAAGTTTTTCAGTGCAACTCACTCATATACTATGTACTACACTGTGCGTTTCTTATATTCTAAGTTTTTCAGTGCAACTCACTCATATACTATGTACTACACTGTGCGTTTCTTATATTCTAAGTTTTTCAGTGCAACTCACTCATATACTATGTACTACACTGTGCGTTTCTTATATTCTAAGTTTTTCAGTGCAACTCACTCATATACTATGTACTACACTGTGCGTTTCTTATATTCTAAGTTTTTCAGTCCAACTCACTCATATTCATATACTATGTACTACACTTTGCGTTTCTTATATTCTAAGTTTTTCAGTGCAACTCACTCATATACTATGTACTACACTGTGCATTTCGTGTAATGCGGGTTTTTCAGTAAATTCTAAGTTTTTCAGTGCAACTCACTCATATACTATGTACTACACTGTGCGTTTCTTATATTCTAAGTTTTTCAGTGCAACTCACTCATATACTATGTACTACACTGTGCGTTTCTTATATTCTAAGTCTTTCAGTGCAACTCACTCATATACTTTGTACTACACTGTGCGTTTCTTATATTCTAAGTTTTTCAGTGCAACTCACTCATATACTATATACTACACTGTGCGTTTCTTAAATTCTAAGTTTTTCAGTGCAACTCACTCATATACTATGTACTACACTGTGCGTTTCTTATATTCTAAGTTTTTCAGTGCAACTCACTCATATACTATGTACTACACTGTGCGTTTCTTATATTCTAAGTTTTTCAGTGCAACTCACTCATATACTATGTACTACACTGTGCGTTTCTTATATTCTAAGTTTTTCAGTGCAACTCACTCATATACTATGTACTACACTGTGCGTTTCTTAAATTCTAAGTTTTTCAGTGCAACTCACTCATATACTATGTACTACACTGTGCGTTCCTTATATTCTAAGTTTTTCAGTGCAACTCACTCATATACTATGTACTACACTGTGCGTTTCTTATATTCTAAGTTTTTCAGTGCAACTCACTCATATACTATGTACTACACTGTGCGTTTCTTATATTCTAAGTTTTTCAGTGCAACTCACTCATATACTATGTACTACACTGTGCGTTTCTTATATTCTAAGTTTTTCAGTGCAACTCACTCATATACTATGTACTACACTGTGCGTTTCTTATATTCTAAGTTTTTCAGTGCAACTCACTCATATACTATGTACTACACTGTGCGTTTCTTATATTCTAAGTTTTTCAGTGCAACTCACTCATATACTATGTACTACACTGTGCGTTTCTTATATTCTAAGTTTTTCAGTGCAACTCACTCATATACTATGTACTACACTGTGCGTTTCTTATATTCTAAGTTTTTCAGTGCAACTCACTCATATACTATGTACTACACTGTGCGTTTCTTATATTCTAAGTTTTTCAGTGCAACTCACTCATATACTATGTACTACACTGTGCGTTTCTTATATTCTAAGTTTTTCAGTGCAACTCACTCATATACTATGTACTACACTGTGCGTTTCTTATATTCTAAGTTTTTCAGTGCAACTCACTCATATACTATGTACTACACTGTGCGTTTCTTATATTCTAAGTTTTTCAGTGCAACTCACTAATATACTATGTACTACACTGTGCGTTTCTTATATTCTAAGTTTTTCAGTGCAACTCACTCATATACTATGTACTACACTGTGCATTTCGTGTAATGCGGGTTTTTCAGTAAATTCTAAGTTTTTCAGTGCAACTCACTCATATACTATGTACTACACTGTGCGTTTCTTATATTCTAAGTTTTTCAGTGCAACTCACTCATATACTATGTACTACACTGTGCGTTTCTTATATTCTAAGTTTTTCAGTGCAACTCACTCATATACTATGTACTACACTGTGCGTTTCTTATATTCTAAGTTTTTCAGTGCAACTCACTCATATACTATGTACTACACTGTGCGTTTCTTATATTCTAAGTTTTTCAGTGCAACTCACTCATATACTATGTACTACACTGTGCGTTTCTTATATTCTAAGTTTTTCAGTGCAACTCACTCATATACTATGTACTACACTGTGCGTTTCTTATATTCTAAGTTTTTCAGTGCAACTCACTCATATACTATGTACTACACTGTGCGTTTCTTATATTCTAAGTTTTTCAGTGCAACTCACTCATATACTATGTACTACACTGTGCGTTTCTTATATTCTAAGTTTTTCTGTGCAACTCACTCATGTACTATGTACTACACTGTGCGTTTCTTATATTCTAAGTTTTTGAGTGCAACTCACTCATGTACTATGTACTACACTGTGCGTTTCTTATATTCTAAGTTTTTGAGTGCAACTCACTCATATACTATGTACTACACTGTGCGTTTCTTATATTCTAAGTTTTTCAGTGCAACTCACACATATACTATGTACTACACTGTGCGTTTCTTATATTCTAAGTTTTTCAGTGCAACTCACTCATATACTATGTACTACACTGTGCGTTTCTTATATTCTAAGTTTTTGAGTGCAACTCACTCATATACTATGTACTACACTGTGCGTTTCTTATATTCTAAGTTTTTCAGTGCAACTCACTCATATACTATGTACTACACTGTGCGTTTCTTATATTCTAAGTTTTTCAGTGCAACTCACTCATATACTATGTACTACACTGTGCGTTTCTTATATTCTAAGTTTTTGAGTGCAACTCACTCATATACTATGTACTACACTGTGCGTTTCTTATATTCTAAGTTTTTCAGTGCAACTCACTCATATACTATGTACTACACTGTGCGTTTCTTATATTCTAAGTTTTTCAGTGCAACTCACTCATATACTATGTACTACACTGTGCGTTTCTTATATTCTAAGTTTTTCAGTGCAACTCACTCATATACTATGTACTACACTGTGCGTTTCTTATATTCTAAGTTTTTCAGTGCAACTCACTCATATACTATGTACTACACTGTGCGTTTCTTATATTCTAAGTTTTTCAGTGCAACTCACTAATATACTATGTACTACACTGTGCGTTTCTTATATTCTAAGTTTTTCAGTGCAACTCACTCATATACTATGTACTACACTGTGCATTTCGTGTAATGCGGGTTTTTCAGTAAATTCTAAGTTTTTCAGTGCAACTCACTCATATACTATGTACTACACTGTGCGTTTCTTATATTCTAAGTTTTTCAGTGCAACTCACTCATATACTATGTACTACACTGTGCGTTTCTTATATTCTAAGTTTTTCAGTGCAACTCACTCATATACTATGTACTACACTGTGCGTTTCTTATATTCTAAGTTTTTCAGTGCAACTCACTCATATACTATGTACTACACTGTGCGTTTCTTATATTCTAAGTTTTTCAGTGCAACTCACTCATATACTATGTACTACACTGTGCGTTTCTTATATTCTAAGTTTTTCAGTGCAACTCACTCATATACTATGTACTACACTGTGCGTTTCTTATATTCTAAGTTTTTCAGTGCAACTCACTCATATACTATGTACTACACTGTGCGTTTCTTATATTCTAAGTTTTTCAGTGCAACTCACTCATATACTATGTACTACACTGTGCGTTTCTTATATTCTAAGTTTTTCTGTGCAACTCACTCATGTACTATGTACTACACTGTGCGTTTCTTATATTCTAAGTTTTTGAGTGCAACTCACTCATGTACTATGTACTACACTGTGCGTTTCTTATATTCTAAGTTTTTGAGTGCAACTCACTCATATACTATGTACTACACTGTGCGTTTCTTATATTCTAAGTTTTTCAGTGCAACTCACACATATACTATGTACTACACTGTGCGTTTCTTATATTCTAAGTTTTTCAGTGCAACTCACTCATATACTATGTACTACACTGTGCGTTTCTTATATTCTAAGTTTTTGAGTGCAACTCACTCATATACTATGTACTACACTGTGCGTTTCTTATATTCTAAGTTTTTCAGTGCAACTCACTCATATACTATGTACTACACTGTGCGTTTCTTATATTCTAAGTTTTTCAGTGCAACTCACTCATATACTATGTACTACACTGTGCGTTTCTTATATTCTAAGTTTTTGAGTGCAACTCACTCATATACTATGTACTACACTGTGCGTTTCTTATATTCTAAGTTTTTCAGTGCAACTCACTCATATACTATGTACTACACTGTGCGTTTCTTATATTCTAAGTTTTTCAGTGCAACTCACTCATATACTATGTACTACACTGTGCGTTTCTTATATTCTAAGTTTTTCAGTGCAACTCACTCATATACTATGTACTACACTGTGCGTTTCTTATATTCTAAGTTTTTCAGTGCAACTCACTCATATACTATGTACTACACTGTGCGTTTCTTATATTCTAAGTTTTTCAGTGCAACTCACTCATATACTATGTACTACACTGTGCATTTCGTGTAATGCGGGTTTTTCAGTAAATTCTAAGTTTTTCAGTGCAACTCACTCATATACTATGTACTACACTGTGCGTTTCTTATATTCTAAGTTTTTCAGTGCAACTCACTCATATACTATGTACTACACTGTGCGTTTCTTATATTCTAAGTTTTTCAGTGCAACTCACTCATATACTATGTACTACACTGTGCGTTTCTTATATTCTAAGTTTTTCAGTGCAACTCACTCATATACTATGTACTACACTGTGCGTTTCTTATATTCTAAGTTTTTCAGTGCAACTCACTCATATACTATGTACTACACTTGCGTTTCTTATATTCTAAGATTTTCAGTGCAACTCACTCATATACTATGTACTACACTGTGCGTTTCTTATATTCTAAGTTTTTCAGTGCAACTCACTCATATACTATGTACTACACTGTGCGTTTCTTATATTCTAAGATTTTGAGTGCAACTCACTCATATACTATGTACTACACTGTGCGTTTCTTATATTCTAAGTTTTTGAGTGCAACTCACTCATATACTATGTACTACACTGTGCGTTTCTTATATTCTAAGTTTTTCAGTGCAACTCACTCATATACTATGTACTACACTGTGCGTTTCTTATATTCTAAGTTTTTCAGTGCAACTCACTCATATACTATGTACTACACTGTGCGTTTCTTATATTCTAAGTTTTTCAGTGCAACTCACTCATATACTATGTACTACACTGTGCGTTTCTTATATTCTAAGTTTTTCAGTGCAACTCACTCATATACTATGTACTACACTGTGCGTTTCTTATATTCTAAGTTTTTCAGTGCAACTCACTCATATACTATGTACTACACTGTGCGTTTCTTATATTCTAAGTTTTTCAGTGCAACTCACTCATATACTATGTACTACACTGTGCGTTTCTTATATTCTAAGTTTTTCAGTGCAACTCACTCATATACTATGTACTACACTGTGCGTTTCTTATATTCTAAGTTTTTCAGTGCAACTCACTCATATACTATATACTACACTGTGCGTTTCTTATATTCTAAGTTTTTGAGTGCAACTCACTCATATACTATGTACTACACTGTGCGTTTCTTATATTCTAAGTTTTTCAGTGCAACTCACTCATATACTATGTACTACACTGTGCGTTTCTTATATTCTAAGTTTTTCAGTGCAACTCACTCATATACTATGTACTACACTGTGCGTTTCTTATATTCTAAGTTTTTGAGTGCAACTCACTCATATACTATGTACTACACTGTGCGTTTCTTATATTCTAAGTTTTTCAGTGCAACTCACTCATATACTATGTACTACACTGTGCGTTTCTTATATTCTAAGTTTTTCAGTGCAACTCACTCATATACTATGTACTACACTGTGCGTTTCTTATATTCTAAGTTTTTCAGTGCAACTCACTCATATACTATGTACTACACTGTGCGTTTCTTATATTCTAAGTTTTTGAGTGCAACTCACTCATATACTATGTACTACACTGTGCGTTTCTTATATTCTAAGTTTTTCAGTGCAACTCACTCATATACTATGTACTACACTGTGCGTTTCTTATATTCTAAGTTTTTGAGTGCAACTCACTCATATACTATGTACTACACTGTGCGTTTCTTATATTCTAAGTTTTTCAGTGCAACTCACTCATATACTATGTACTACACTGTGCGTTTCTTATATTCTAAGTTTTTCAGTGCAACTCACTCATATACTATGTACTACACTGTGCGTTTCTTATATTCTAAGTTTTTCAGTGCAACTCACTCATATACTATGTACTACACTGTGCGTTTCTTATATTCTAAGTTTTTCAGTGCAACTCACTCATATACTATGTACTACACTGTGCGTTTCTTATATTCTAAGTTTTTCAGTGCAACTCACTCATATACTATGTACTACACTGTGCATTTCGTGTAATGCGGGTTTTTCAGTAAAATCTAAGTTTTTCAGTGCAACTCACTCATATACTATGTACTACACTGTGCGTTTCTTATATTCTAAGTTTTTCAGTGCAACTCACTCATATACTATGTACTACACTGTGCGTTTCTTATATTCTAAGTTTTTCAGTGCAACTCACTCACATACTATGTACTACACTGTGCGTTTCTTATATTCTAAGTTTTTCAGTGCAACTCACTCATATACTATGTACTACACTGTGCGTTTCTTATATTCTAAGTTTTTCAGTGCAACTCACTCATATACTATGTACTACACTGTGCGTTTCTTATATTCTAAGTTTTTCAGTGCAACTCACTCATATACTATGTACTACACTGTGCGTTTCTTATATTCTAAGTTTTTCAGTGCAACTCACTCATATACTATGTACTACACTGTGCGTTTCTTATATTCTAAGTTTTTCAGTGCAACTCACTCATATACTATGTACTACACTGTGCGTTTCTTATATTCTAAGTTTTTCAGTGCAACTCACTCATATACTATGTACTACACTGTGCGTTTCTTATATTCTAAGTTTTTCAGTGCAACTCACTCATATACTATGTACTACACTGTGCGTTTCTTATATTCTAAGTTTTTCAGTGCAACTCACTCATATACTATGTACTACACTGTGCGTTTCTTATATTCTAAGTTTTTGAGTGCAACTCACTCATATACTATGTACTACACTGTGCGTTTCTTATATTCTAAGTTTTTCAGTGCAACTCACTCATATACTATGTACTACACTGTGCGTTTCTTATATTCTAAGTTTTTCAGTGCAACTCACTCATATACTATGTACTACACTGTTCGTTTCTTATATTCTAAGTTTTTGAGTGCAACTCACTCATATACTATGTACTACACTGTGCGTTTCTTATATTCTAAGTTTTTGAGTGCAACTCACTCATATACTATGTACTACACTGTGCGTTTCTTATATTCTAAGTTTTTCAGTGCAACTCACTCATATACTATGTACTACACTGTGCGTTTCTTATATTCTAAGTTTTTCAGTGCAACTCACTCATATACTATGTACTACACTGTGCGTTTCTTATATTCTAAGTTTTTCAGTGCAACTCACTCATATACTATGTACTACACTGTGCGTTTCTTATATTCTAAGTTTTTCAGTGCAACTCACTCATATACTATGTACTACACTGTGCGTTTCTTATATTCTAAGTTTTTCAGTGCAACTCACTCATATACTATGTACTACACTGTGCGTTTCTTATATTCTAAGTTTTTCAGTGCAACTCACTCATATACTATGTACTACACTGTGCGTTTCTTATATTCTAAGTTTTTGAGTGCAACTCACTCATATACTATGTACTACACTGTGCATTTCGTGTAATGCGGGTTTTTCAGTAAATTCTAAGTTTTTCAGTGCAACTCACTCATATACTATGTACTACACTGTGCGTTTCTTATATTCTAAGTTTTTCAGTGCAACTCACTCATATAATATGTACTACACTGTGCGTTTCTTATATTCTAAGTTTTTCAGTGCAACTCACTCATATACTATGTACTACACTGTGCGTTTCTTATATTCTAAGTTTTTCAGTGCAACTCACTCATATACTATGTACTACACTGTGCGTTTCTTATATTCTAAGTTTTTCAGTGCAACTCACTCATATACTATGTACTACACTGTGCGTTTCTTATATTCTAAGTTTTTGAGTGCAAACACTCATATACTATGTACTACACTGTGCGTTTCTTATATTCTAAGTTTTTCAGTGCAACTCACTCATATACTATGTACTACACTGTGCGTTTCTTATATTCTAAGTTTTTGAGTGCAACTCACTCATATACTATGTACTACACTGTGCGTTTCTTATATTCTAAGTTTTTCAGTGCAACTCACTCATATACTATGTACTACACTGTGCGTTTCTTATATTCTAAGTTTTTGAGTGCAACTCACTCATATACTATGTACTACACTGTGCATTTCGTGTAATGCGGGTTTTTCAGTAAATTCTAAGTTTTTCAGTGCAACTCACTCATATACTATGTACTACACTGTGCGTTTCTTATATTCTAAGTTTTTCAGTGCAACTCACTCATATACTATGTACTACACTGTGCGTTTCTTATATTCTAAGTTTTTCAGTGCAACTCACTCATATACTATGTACTACACTGTGCGTTTCTTATATTCTAAGTTTTTCAGTGCAACTCACTCATATACTATGTACTACACTGTTCGTTTCTTATATTCTAAGTTTTTCAGTGCAACTCACTCATATACTATGTACTACACTCTGCGTTTCTTATATTCTAAGTTTTTCAGTGCAACTCACTCATATACTATGTACTACACTGTGCGTTTCTTATATTCTAAGTTTTTCAGTGCAACTCACTCATATACTATGTACTACACTGTGCGTTTCTTATATTCTAAGTTTTTCAGTGCAACTCACTCATATACTATGTACTACACTGTGCGTTTCTTATATTCTAAGTTTTTCAGTGCAACTCACTCATATACTATGTACTACACTGTGCGTTTCTTATATTCTAAGTTTTTCAGTGCAACTCACTCATATACTATGTACTACACTGTGCGTTTCTTATATTCTAAGTTTTTCAGTGCAACTCACTCATATACTATGTACTACACTGTGCGTTTCTTATATTCTAAGTTTTTCAGTGCAACTCACTCATATACTATGTACTACACTGTGCGTTTCTTATATTCTAAGTTTTTCAGTGCAACTCACTCATATACTATGTACTACACTGTGCGTTTCTTATATTCTAAGTTTTTCAGTGCAACTCACTCATATACTATGTACTACACTGTGCGTTTCTTATATTCTAAGTTTTTCAGTGCAACTCACTCATATACTATGTACTACACTGTGCGTTTCTTATATTCTAAGTTTTTCAGTGCAACTCACTCATATACTATGTACTACACTGTGCGTTTCTTATATTCTAAGTTTTTCAGTGCAACTCACTCATATACTATGTACTACACTGTGCGTTTCTTATATTCTAAGTTTTTGAGTGCAACTCACTCATATACTATGTACTACACTGTGCGTTTCTTATATTCTAAGTTTTTCAGTGCAACTCACTCATATACTATGTACTACACTGTGCGTTTCTTATATTCTAAGTTTTTGAGTGCAACTCACTCATATACTATGTACTACACTGTGCGTTTCTTATATTCTAAGTTTTTCAGTGCAACTCACTCATATACTATGTACTACACTGTGCGTTTCTTATATTCTAAGTTTTTGAGTGCAACTCACTCATATACTATGTACTACACTGTGCATTTCGTGTAATGCGGGTTTTTCAGTAAATTCTAAGTTTTTCAGTGCAACTCACTCATATACTATGTACTACACTGTGCGTTTCTTATATTCTAAGTTTTTCAGTGCAACTAACTCATATACTATGTACTACACTGTGCGTTTCTTATATTCTAAGTTTTTCAGTGCAACTCACTCATATACTATGTACTACACTGTGCATTTCGTGTAATGCGGGTTTTTCAGTAAATTCTAAGTTTTTCAGTGCAACTCACTCATATACTATGTACTACACTGTGCGTTTCTTATATTCTAAGTTTTTCAGTGCAACTCACTCATATACTATGTACTACACTGTGCGTTTCTTATATTCTAAGTTTTTCAGTGCAACTCACTCATATACTATGTACTACACTCTGCGTTTCTTATATTCTAAGTTTTTGAGTGCAACTCACTCATATACTATGTACTACACTGTGCGTTTCTTATATTCTAAGTTTTGAGTGCAACTCACTCATATACTATGTACTACACTGTGCGTTTCTTATATTCTAAGTTTTTCAGTGCAACTCACTCATATACTATGTACTACACTGTGCGTTTCTTATATTCTAAGTTTTTCAGTGCAACTCACTCATATACTATGTACTACACTGTGCGTTTCTTATATTCTAAGTTTTTCAGTGCAACTCACTCATATACTATGTACTACACTGTGCGTTTCTTATATTCTAAGTTTTTCAGTGCAACTCACTCATATACTATGTACTACACTGTGCGTTTCTTATATTCTAAGTTTTTCAGTGCAACTCACTCATATACTATGTACTACACTGTGCGTTTCTTATATTCTAAGTTTTTGAGTGCAACTCACTCATATACTATGTACTACACTGTGCGTTTCTTATATTCTAAGTTTTTCAGTGCAACTCACTCATATACTATGTACTACACTGTGCGTTTCTTATATTCTAAGTTTTTCAGTGCAACTCACTCATATACTATGTACTACACTGTGCGTTTCTTATATTCTAAGTTTTTCAGTGCAACTCACTCATATACTATGTACTACACTGTGCGTTTCTTATATTCTAAGTTTTTCAGTGCAACTCACTCATATACTATGTACTACACTGTGCGTTTCTTATATTCTAAGTTTTGAGTGCAACTCACTCATATACTATGTACTACACTGTGCGTTTCTTATATTCTAAGTTTTTCAGTGCAACTCACTCATATACTATGTACTACACTGTGCGTTTCTTATATTCTAAGTTTTTGAGTGCAACTCACTCATATACTATGTACTACACTGTGCGTTTCTTATATTCTAAGTTTTTCAGTGCAACTCACTCATATACTATGTACTACACTGTGCGTTTCTTATATTCTAAGTTTTTGAGTGCAACTCACTCATATACATAATGTACTACACTGTGCATTTCGTGTAATGCGGGTTTTTTCAGTAAATTCTAAGTTTTTCAGTGCAACTCACTCATATACTATGTACTACACTGTGCGTTTCTTATATTCTAAGTTTTTCAGTGCAACTCACTCATATACTATGTACTACACTGTGCGTTTCTTATATTCTAAGTTTTTCAGTGCAACTCACTCATATACTATGTACTACACTGTGCGTTTCTTATATTCTAAGTTTTTCAGTGCAACTCACTCATATACTATGTACTACACTGTGCGTTTCTTATATTCTAAGTTTTTCAGTGCAACTCACTCATATACTATGTACTACACTGTGCGTTTCTTATATTCTAAGTTTTTCAGTGCAACTCACTCATATACTATGTACTACACTGTGCGTTTCTTATATTCTAAGTTTTTCAGTGCAACTCACTCATATACTATGTACTACACTGTGCGTTTCTTATATTCTAAGTTTTTCAGTGCAACTCACTCATATACTATGTACTACACTGTGCGTTTCTTATATTCTAAGTTTTTCAGTGCAACTCACTCATATACTATGTACTACACTGTGCGTTTCTTATATTCTAAGTTTTTCAGTGCAACTCACTCATATACTATGTACTACACTGTGCGTTTCTTATATTCTAAGTTTTTCAGTGCAACTCACTCATATACTATGTACTACACTGTGCGTTTCTTATATCTAAGTTTTTCAGTGCAACTCACTCATATACTATGTACTACACTGTGCGTTTCTTATATTCTAAGTTTTTGAGTGCAACTCACTCATATAATATGTACTACACTGTGCGTTTCTTATATTCTAAGTTTTTGAGTGCAACTCACTCATATACTATGTACTACACTGTGCGTTTCTTATATTCTAAGTTTTTCAGTGCAACTCACTCATATACTATGTACTACACTGTGCGTTTCTTATATTCTAAGTTTTTGAGTGCAACTCACTCATATACTATGTACTACACTGTGCGTTTCTTATATTCTAAGTTTTTCAGTGCAACTCACTCATATACTATGTACTACACTGTGCGTTTCTTATATTCTAAGTTTTTGAGTGCAACTCACTCATATACTATGTACTACACTGTGCATTTCGTGTAATGCGGGTTTTTCAGTAAATTCTAAGTTTTTCAGTGCAACTCACTCATATACTATGTACTACACTGTGCGTTTCTTATATTCTAAGTTTTTCAGTGCAACTCACTCATATACTATGTACTACACTGTGCATTTCGTGTAATGCGGGTTTTTCAGTAAATTCTAAGTTTTTCAGTGCAACTCACTCATATACTATGTACTACACTGTGCGTTTCTTATATTCTAAGTTTTTCAGTGCAACTCACTCATATAATATGTACTACACTGTGCGTTTCTTATATTCTAAGTTTTTCAGTGCAACTCACTCATATACTATGTACTACACTGTGCGTTTCTTATATTCTAAGTTTTTCAGTGCAACTCACTCATATACTATGTACTACACTGTGCGTTTCTTATATTCTAAGTTTTTCAGTGCAACTCACTCATATACTATGTACTACACTGTGCGTTTCTTATATTCTAAGTTTTTCAGTGCAACTCACTCATATACTATGTACTACACTGTGCGTTTCTTATATTCTAAGTTTTTCAGTGCAACTCACTCATATACTATGTACTACACTGTGCGTTTCTTATATTCTAAGTTTTTCAGTGCAACTCACTCATATACTATGTACTACACTGTGCGTTTCTTATATTCTAAGTTTTTCAGTGCAACTCACTCATATACTATGTACTACACTGTGCGTTTCTTATATTCTAAGTTTTTGAGTGCAACTCACTCATATACTATGTACTACACTGTGCGTTTCTTATATTCTAAGTTTTTCAGTGCAACTCACTCATATACTATGTACTACACTGTGAGTTTCTTATATTCTAAGTTTTTGAGTGCAACTCACTCATATACTATGTACTACACTGTGCGTTTCTTATATTCTAAGTTTTTGAGTGCAACTCACTCATATACTATGTACTACACTGTGCGTTTCTTATATTCTAAGTTTTTGAGTGCAACTCACTCATATACTATGTACTACACTGTGCGTTTCTTATATTCTAAGTTTTTCAGTGCAACTCACTCATATACTATGTACTACACTGTGCGTTTCTTATATTCTAAGTTTTTGAATGCAACTCACTCATATACTATGTACTACACTGTGCGTTTCTTATATTCTAAGTTTTTCAGTGCAACTCACTCATATACTATGTATTACACTGTGCGTTTCTTATATTCTAAGTTTTTCAGTGCAACTCACTCATATACTATGTACTACACTGTGCGTTTCTTATATTCTAAGTTTTTCAGTGCAACTCACTCATATACTATGTACTACACTGTGCGTTTCTTATATTCTAAGTTTTTGAGTGCAACTCACTCATATACTATGTACTACACTGTGCGTTTCTTATATTCTAAGTTTTTCAGTGCAACTCACTCATATACTATGTACTACACTGTGCGTTTCTTATATTCTAAGTTTTTGAGTGCAACTCACTCATATACCTTGTACTACACTGTGCGTTTCTTATATTCTAAGTTTTTTAGTGCAACTCACTCATATACTATGTACTACACTGTGCGTTTCTTATATTCTAAGTTTTTGAGTGCAACTCACTCATATACCTTGTACTACACTGTGCGTTTCTTATATTCTAAGTTTTTTAGTGCAACTCACTCATATACTATGTACTACACTGTGCATTTCGTGTAATGCGGGTTTTTCAGTAAATTCTAAGTTTTTCAGTGCAACTCACTCATATACTATGTACTACACTGTGCGTTTCTTATATTCTAAGTTTTTCAGTGCAACTAACTCATATACTACGTACTACACTGTGCGTTTCTTATATTCTAAGTTTTTCAGTGCAACTCACTCATATACTATGTACTACACTGTGCATTTCGTGTAATGCGGGTTTTTCAGTAAATTCTAAGTTTTTCAGTGCAACTCACTCATATACTATGTACTACACTGTGCGTTTCTTATATTCTAAGTTTTTCAGTGCAACTCACTCATATACTATGTACTACACTGTGCGTTTCTTATATTCTAAGTTTTTCAGTGCAACTCACTCATATACTATGTACTACACTCTGCGTTTCTTATATTCTAAGTTTTTGAGTGCAACTCACTCATATACTATGTACTACACTGTGCGTTTCTTATATTCTAAGTTTTTGAGTGCAACTCACTCATATACTATGTACTACACTGTGCGTTTCTTATATTCTAAGTTTTTCAGTGCAACTCACTCATATACTATGTACTACACTGTGCGTTTCTTATATTCTAAGTTTTTCAGTGCAACTCACTCATATACTATGTACTACACTGTGCGTTTCTTATATTCTAAGTTTTTCAGTGCAACTCACTCATATACTATGTACTACACTGTGCGTTTCTTATATTCTAAGTTTTTCAGTGCAACTCACTCATATACTATGTACTACACTGTGCGTTTCTTATATTCTAAGTTTTTCAGTGCAACTCACTCATATACTATGTACTACACTGTGCGTTTCTTATATTCTAAGTTTTTGAGTGCAACTCACTCATAT